>NW_027365014.1:0-149174 GCF_046119375.1 Phyllobates terribilis | reverse complement strand
CAGTAATATCTCCACATTGCACGGTGCAATTCTGAAATTTTTTGCTTTTTCCTGTTAATCCTAGCATGATAAAGAAGATTCAAAGAGAGTGAGATGCCAGCTCCTTTCATTCAGTCAGTAGCTTCAAACATTTCTGGTATATGAAAAACATGTTTTTCAATGGCAAAAATCAATGAATATTGTAAATGCACAAACAGTAATATCTCCACATTGCAAGGTGCAATTCTGAAATTTTTTGCTTTTTCCTGCTAATCCTAGCATGATAAAGAAGATTCAAAGAGAGTGAGATGCCAGCTCCTTTCATTCAGTCAGTAGCTTCAAACATTTCTGGTATATGAAAAACATTTTTCAATGGCAAAAATCAATGAATATTGTAAATGCACAAACAGTAATATCTCCACATTGCACGGTGCAATTCTGAAATTTTTAGCTTTTTCCTGTTAATCCTAGCATGATAAAGAAGATTCAAAGAGAGTGAGATGCCAGCTCCTTTCATTCAGTCAGTAGCTTCAAACATTTCTGGTATATGAAAAACATGTTTTTCAATGGCAAAAATCAATGAATATTGTAAATGCACAAACAGTAATATCTCCACATTGCAAGGTGCAATTCTGAAATTTTTAGCTTTTTCCTGTTAATCCTAGCATGATAAAGAAGATTCAAAGAGAGTGAGATGCCAGCTCCTTTCATTCAGTCAGTAGCTTCAAACATTTCTGGTATATGAAAAACATGTTTTTCAATGGCAAAAATCAATGAATATTGTAAATGCACAAACAGTAATATCTCCACATTGCACGGTGCAATTCTGAAATTTTTTGCTTTTTCCTGTTAATCCTAGCATGATAAAGAAGATTCAAAGAGAGTGAGATGCCAGCTCCTTTCATTCAGTCAGTAGCTTCAAACATTTCTGGACGTTTTTCAATGGCAAAAATCAATGAATATTGTAAATGCACAAACAGTAATATCTCCACATTGCACGGTGCAATTCTGAAATTTTTTGCTTTTTCCTGCTAATCCTAGCATGATAAAGAAGATTCAAAGAGAGTGAGATGCCAGCTCCTTTCATTCAGTCAGTAGCTTCAAACATTTCTGGTATATGAAAAACATGTTTTTCAATGGCAAAAATCAATGAATATTGTAAATGCACAAACAGTAATATCTCCACATTGCACGGTGCAATTCTGAAATTTTTAGCTTTTTCCTGTTAATCCTAGCATGATAAAGAAGATTCAAAGAGAGTGAGATGCCAGCTCCTTTCATTCAGTCAGTAGCTTCAAACATTTCTGGTATATGAAAAACATGTTTTTCAATGGCAAAAATCAATGAATATTGTAAATGCACAAACAGTAATATCTCCACATTGCACGGTGCAATTCTGAAATTTTTTGCTTTTTCCTGTTAATCCTAGCATGATAAAGAAGATTCAAAGAGAGTGAGATGCCAGCTCCTTTCATTCAGTCAGTAGCTTCAAACATTTCTGGTATATGAAAAACATGTTTTTCAATGGCAAAAATCAATGAATATTGTAAATGCACAAACAGTAATATCTCCACATTGCAAGGTGCAATTCTGAAATTTTTTGCTTTTTCCTGCTAATCCTAGCATGATAAAGAAGATTCAAAGAGAGTGAGATGCCAGCTCCTTTCATTCAGTCAGTAGCTTCAAACATTTCTGGTATATGAAAAACATTTTTCAATGGCAAAAATCAATGAATATTGTAAATGCACAAACAGTAATATCTCCACATTGCACGGTGCAATTCTGAAATTTTTAGCTTTTTCCTGTTAATCCTAGCATGATAAAGAAGATTCAAAGAGAGTGAGATGCCAGCTCCTTTCATTCAGTCAGTAGCTTCAAACATTTCTGGTATATCAAAAACATGTTTTTCAATGGCAAAAATCAATGAATATTGTAAATGCACAAACAGTAATATCTCCACATTGCAAGGTGCAATTCTGAAATTTTTAGCTTTTTCCTGCTAATCCTAGCATGATAAAGAAGATTCAAAGAGAGTGAGATGCCAGCTCCTTTCATTCAGTCAGTAGCTTCAAACATTTCTGGTATATGAAAAACATGTTTTTCAATGGCAAAAATCAATGAATATTGTAAATGCACAAACAGTAATATCTCCACATTGCAAGGTGCAATTCTGAAATTTTTTGCTTTTTCCTGCTAATCCTAGCATGATAAAGAAGATTCAAAGAGAGTGAGATGCCAGCTCCTTTCATTCAGTCAGTAGCTTCAAACATTTCTGGTATATGAAAAACATGTTTTTCAATGGCAAAAATCAATGAATATTGTAAATGCACAAACAGTAATATCTCCACATTGCACAGTGCAATTCTGAAATTTTTAGCTTTTTCCTGTTAATCCTAGCATGATAAAGAAGATTCAAAGAGAGTGAGATGCCAGCTCCTTTCATTCAGTCAGTAGCTTCAAACATTTCTGGACGTTTTTCAATGGCAAAAATCAATGAATATTGTAAATGCACAAACAGTAATATCTCCACATTGCACGGTGCAATTCTGAAATTTTTAGCTTTTTCCTGTTAATCCTAGCATGATAAAGAAGATTCAAAGAGAGTGAGATGCCAGCTCCTTTCATTCAGTCAGTAGCTTCAAACATTTCTGGTATATGAAAAACATGTTTTTCAATGGCAAAAATCAATGAATATTGTAAATGCACAAACAGTAATATCTCCACATTGCACGGTGCAATTCTGAAATTTTTTGCTTTTTCCTGTTAATCCTAGCATGATAAAGAAGATTCAAAGAGAGTGAGATGCCAGCTCCTTTCATTCAGTCAGTAGCTTCAAACATTTCTGGACGTTTTTCAATGGCAAAAATCAATGAATATTGTAAATGCACAAACAGTAATATCTCCACATTGCACGGTGCAATTCTGAAATTTTTTGCTTTTTCCTGTTAATCCTAGCATGATAAAGAAGATTCAAAGAGAGTGAGATGCCAGCTCCTTTCATTCAGTCAGTAGCTTCAAACATTTCTGGTATATGAAAAACATGTTTTTCAATGGCAAAAATCAATGAATATTGTAAATGCACAAACTGTAATATCTCCACATTGCAAGGTGCAATTCTGAAATTTTTAGCTTTTTCCTGTTATTCCTAGCATGATAAAGAAGATTCAAAGAGAGTGAGATGCCAGCTCCTTTCATTCAGTCAGTAGCTTCAAACATTTCTGGTATATGAAAAACATGTTTTTCAATGGCAAAAATCAATGAATATTGTAAATGCACAAACAGTAATATCTCCACATTGCACGGTGCAATTCTGAAATTTTTTGCTTTTTCCTGTTAATCCTAGCATGATAAAGAAGATTCAAAGAGAGTGAGATGCCAGCTCCTTTCATTCAGTCAGTAGCTTCAAACATTTCTGTTATATGAAAAACATGTTTTTCAATGGCAAAAATCAATGAATATTGTAAATGCACAAACAGTAATATCTCCACATTGCACGGTGCAATTCTGAAATTTTTTGCTTTTTCCTGTTAATCCTAGCATGATAAAGAAGATTCAAAGAGAGTGAGATGCCAGCTCCTTTCATTCAGTCAGTAGCTTCAAACATTTCTGGTATATGAAAAACATGTTTTTCAATGGCAAAAATCAATGAATATTGTAAATGCACAAACAGTAATATCTCCACATTGCAAGGTGCAATTCTGAAATTTTTAGCTTTTTCCTGTTAATCCTAGCATGATAAAGAAGATTCAAAGAGAGTGAGATGCCAGCTCCTTTCATTCAGTCAGTAGCTTCAAACATTTCTGGTATATGAAAAACATGTTTTTCAATGGCAAAAATCAATGAATATTGTAAATGCACAAACAGTAATATCTCCACATTGCACGGTGCAATTCTGAAATTTTTAGCTTTTTCCTGTTAATCCTAGCATGATAAAGAAGATTCAAAGAGAGTGAGATGCCAGCTCCTTTCATTCAGTCAGTAGCTTCAAACATTTCTGGACGTTTTTCAATGGCAAAAATCAATGAATATTGTAAATGCACAAACAGTAATATCTCCACATTGCACGGTGCAATTCTGAAATTTTTAGCTTTTTCCTGTTAATCCTAGCATGATAAAGAAGATTCAAAGAGAGTGAGATGCCAGCTCCTTTCATTCAGTCAGTAGCTTCAAACATTTCTGGTATATGAAAAACATGTTTTTCAATGGCAAAAATCAATGAATATTGTAAATGCACAAACAGTAATATCTCCACATTGCACGGTGCAATTCTGAAATTTTTTGCTTTTTCCTGTTAATCCTAGCATGATAAAGAAGATTCAAAGAGAGTGAGATGCCAGCTCCTTTCATTCAGTCAGTAGCTTCAAACATTTCTGGACGTTTTTCAATGGCAAAAATCAATGAATATTGTAAATGCACAAACAGTAATATCTCCACATTGCACGGTGCAATTCTGAAATTTTTTGCTTTTTCCTGTTAATCCTAGCATGATAAAGAAGATTCAAAGAGAGTGAGATGCCAGCTCCTTTCATTCAGTCAGTAGCTTCAAACATTTCTGGTATATGAAAAACATGTTTTTCAATGGCAAAAATCAATGAATATTGTAAATGCACAAACAGTAATATCTCCACATTGCAAGGTGCAATTCTGAAATTTTTAGCTTTTTCCTGTTAATCCTAGCATGATAAAGAAGATTCAAAGAGAGTGAGATGCCAGCTCCTTTCATTCAGTCAGTAGCTTCAAACATTTCTGGTATATGAAAAACATGTTTTTCAATGGCAAAAATCAATGAATATTGTAAATGCACAAACAGTAATATCTCCACATTGCACGGTGCAATTCTGAAATTTTTTGCTTTTTCCTGTTAATCCTAGCATGATAAAGAAGATTCAAAGAGAGTGAGATGCCAGCTCCTTTCATTCAGTCAGTAGCTTCAAACATTTCTGGTATATGAAAAACATGTTTTTCAATGGCAAAAATCAATGAATATTGTAAATGCACAAACAGTAATATCTCCACATTGCACGGTGCAATTCTGAAATTTTTTGCTTTTTCCTGTTAATCCTAGCATGATAAAGAAGATTCAAAGAGAGTGAGATGCCAGCTCCTTTCATTCAGTCAGTAGCTTCAAACATTTCTGGTATATGAAAAACATGTTTTTCAATGGCAAAAATCAATGAATATTGTAAATGCACAAACAGTAATATCTCCACATTGCACGGTGCAATTCTGAAATTTTTAGCTTTTTCCTGTTAATCCTAGCATGATAAAGAAGATTCAAAGAGAGTGAGATGCCAGCTCCTTTCATTCAGTCAGTAGCTTCAAACATTTCTGGACGTTTTTCAATGGCAAAAATCAATGAATATTGTAAATGCACAAACAGTAATATCTCCACATTGCAAGGTGCAATTCTGAAATTTTTAGCTTTTTCCTGTTAATCCTAGCATGATAAAGAAGATTCAAAGAGAGTGAGATGCCAGCTCCTTTCATTCAGTCAGTAGCTTCAAACATTTCTGGTATATGAAAAACATGTTTTTCATTGGCAAAAATCAATGAATATTGTAAATGCACAAACAGTAATATCTCCACATTGCACGGTGCAATTCTGAAATTTTTTGCTTTTTCCTGCTAATCCTAGCATGATAAAGAAGATTCAAAGAGAGTGAGATGCCAGCTCCTTTCATTCAGTCAGTAGCTTCAAACATTTCTGGTATATGAAAAACATGTTTTTCAATGGCAAAAATCAATGAATATTGTAAATGCACAAACAGTAATATCTCCACATTGCACGGTGCAATTCTGAAATTTTTAGCTTTTTCCTGTTAATCCTAGCATGATAAAGAAGATTCAAAGAGAGTGAGATGCCAGCTCCTTTCATTCAGTCAGTAGCTTCAAACATTTCTGGTATATGAAAAACATGTTTTTCAATGGCAAAAATCAATGAATATTGTAAATGCACAAACAGTAATATCTCCACATTGCAAGGTGCAATTCTGAAATTTTTAGCTTTTTCCTGTTAATCCTAGCATGATAAAGAAGATTCAAAGAGAGTGAGATGCCAGCTCCTTTCATTCAGTCAGTAGCTTCAAACATTTCTGGTATATGAAAAACATGTTTTTCAATGGCAAAAATCAATGAATATTGTAAATGCACAAACAGTAATATCTCCACATTGCACGGTGCAATTCTGAAATTTTTTGCTTTTTCCTGTTAATCCTAGCATGATAAAGAAGATTCAAAGAGAGTGAGATGCCAGCTCCTTTCATTCAGTCAGTAGCTTCAAACATTTCTGGACGTTTTTCAATGGCAAAAATCAATGAATATTGTAAATGCACAAACAGTAATATCTCCACATTGCACGGTGCAATTCTGAAATTTTTTGCTTTTTCCTGCTAATCCTAGCATGATAAAGAAGATTCAAAGAGAGTGAGATGCCAGCTCCTTTCATTCAGTCAGTAGCTTCAAACATTTCTGGTATATGAAAAACATGTTTTCAATGGCAAAAATCAATGAATATTGTAAATGCACAAACAGTAATATCTCCACATTGCACGGTGCAATTCTGAAATTTTTAGCTTTTTCCTGTTAATCCTAGCATGATAAAGAAGATTCAAAGAGAGTGAGATGCCAGCTCCTTTCATTCAGTCAGTAGCTTCAAACATTTCTGGTATATGAAAAACATGTTTTTCAATGGCAAAAATCAATGAATATTGTAAATGCACAAACAGTAATATCTCCACATTGCACGGTGCAATTCTGAAATTTTTTGCTTTTTCCTGTTAATCCTAGCATGATAAAGAAGATTCAAAGAGAGTGAGATGCCAGCTCCTTTCATTCAGTCAGTAGCTTCAAACATTTCTGGACGTTTTTCAATGGCAAAAATCAATGAATATTGTAAATGCACAAACAGTAATATCTCCACATTGCACGGTGCAATTCTGAAATTTTTTGCTTTTTCCTGTTAATCCTAGCATGATAAAGAAGATTCAAAGAGAGTGAGATGCCAGCTCCTTTCATTCAGTCAGTAGCTTCAAACATTTCTGGTATATGAAAAACATGTTTTTCAATGGCAAAAATCAATGAATATTGTAAATGCACAAACAGTAATATCTCCACATTGCAAGGTGCAATTCTGAAATTTTTAGCTTTTTCCTGTTAATCCTAGCATGATAAAGAAGATTCAAAGAGAGTGAGATGCCAGCTCCTTTCATTCAGTCAGTAGCTTCAAACATTTCTGGTATATGAAAAACATGTTTTTCAATGGCAAAAATCAATGAATATTGTAAATGCACAAACAGTAATATCTCCACATTGCACGGTGCAATTCTGAAATTTTTTGCTTTTTCCTGCTAATCCTAGCATGATAAAGAAGATTCAAAGAGAGTGAGATGCAAGCTCCTTTCATTCAGTCAGTAGCTTCAAACATTTCTGGTATATGAAAAACATGTTTTTCAATGGCAAAAATCAATGAATATTGTAAATGCACAAACAGTAATATCTCCACATTGCACGGTGCAATTCTGAAATTTTTAGCTTTTTCCTGTTAATCCTAGCATGATAAAGAAGATTCAAAGAGAGTGAGATGCCAGCTCCTTTCATTCAGTCAGTAGTTTCAAACATTTCTGGTATATGAAAAACATGTTTTTCAATGGCAAAAATCAATGAATATTGTAAATGCACAAACAGTAATATCTCCACATTGCACGGTGCAATTCTGAAATTTTTTGCTTTTTCCTGTTAATCCTAGCATGATAAAGAAGATTCAAAGAGAGTGAGATGCCAGCTCCTTTCATTCAGTCAGTAGCTTCAAACATTTCTGGACGTTTTTCAATGGCAAAAATCAATGAATATTGTAAATGCACAAACAGTAATATCTCCACATTGCACGGTGCAATTCTGAAATTTTTTGCTTTTTCCTGTTAATCCTAGCATGATAAAGAAGATTCAAAGAGAGTGAGATGCCAGCTCCTTTCATTCAGTCAGTAGCTTCAAACATTTCTGGTATATGAAAAACATGTTTTTCAATGGCAAAAATCAATGAATATTGTAAATGCACAAACAGTAATATCTCCACATTGCACGGTGCAATTCTGAAATTTTTAGCTTTTTCCTGTTAATCCTAGCATGATAAAGAAGATTCAAAGAGAGTGAGATGCCAGCTCCTTTCATTCAGTCAGTAGCTTCAAACATTTCTGGTATATGAAAAACATGTTTTTCAATGGCAAAAATCAATGAATATTGTAAATGCACAAACAGTAATATCTCCACATTGCACGGTGCAATTCTGAAATTTTTTGCTTTTTCCTGTTAATCCTAGCATGATAAAGAAGATTCAAAGAGAGTGAGATGCCAGCTCCTTTCATTCAGTCAGTAGCTTCAAACATTTCTGGACGTTTTTCAATGGCAAAAATCAATGAATATTGTAAATGCACAAACAGTAATATCTCCACATTGCACGGTGCAATTCTGAAATTTTTTGCTTTTTCCTGTTAATCCTAGCATGATAAAGAAGATTCAAAGAGAGTGAGATGCCAGCTCCTTTCATTCAGTCAGTAGCTTCAAACATTTCTGGTATATGAAAAACATGTTTTTCAATGGCAAAAATCAATGAATATTGTAAATGCACAAACAGTAATATCTCCACATTGCAAGGTGCAATTCTGAATTTTTTAGCTTTTTCCTGTTAATCCTAGCATGATAAAGAAGATTCAAAGAGAGTGAGATGCCAGCTCCTTTCATTCAGTCAGTAGCTTCAAACATTTCTGGTATATGAAAAACATGTTTTTCAATGGCAAAAATCAATGAATATTGTAAATGCACAAACAGTAATATCTCCACATTGCACGGTGCAATTCTGAAATTTTTTGCTTTTTCCTGCTAATCCTAGCATGATAAAGAAGATTCAAAGAGAGTGAGATGCCAGCTCCTTTCATTCAGTCAGTAGCTTCAAACATTTCTGGTATATGAAAAACATGTTTTTCAATGGCAAAAATCAATGAATATTGTAAATGCACAAACAGTAATATCTCCACATTGCAAGGTGCAATTCTGAAATTTTTAGCTTTTTCCTGTTAATCCTAGCATGATAAAGAAGATTCAAAGAGAGTGAGATGCCAGCTCCTTTCATTCAGTCAGTAGCTTCAAACATTTCTGGTATATGAAAAACATGTTTTTCAATGGCAAAAATCAATGAATATTGTAAATGCACAAACAGTAATATCTCCACATTGCACGGTGCAATTCTGAAATTTTTTGCTTTTTCCTGTTAATCCTAGCATGATAAAGAAGATTCAAAGAGAGTGAGATGCCAGCTCCTTTCATTCAGTCAGTAGCTTCAAACATTTCTGGACGTTTTTCAATGGCAAAAATCAATGAATATTGTAAATGCACAAACAGTAATATCTCCACATTGCACGGTGCAATTCTGAAATTTTTTGCTTTTTCCTGTTAATCCTAGCATGATAAAGAAGATTCAAAGAGAGTGAGATGCCAGCTCCTTTCATTCAGTCAGTAGCTTCAAACATTTCTGGACGTTTTTCAATGGCAAAAATCAATGAATATTGTAAATGCACAAACAGTAATATCTCCACATTGCACGGTGCAATTCTGAAATTTTTTGCTTTTTCCTGTTAATCCTAGCATGATAAAGAAGATTCAAAGAGAGTGAGATGCCAGCTCCTTTCATTCAGTCAGTAGCTTCAAACATTTCTGGTATATGAAAAACATGTTTTTCAATGGCAAAAATCAATGAATATTGTAAATGCACAAACAGTAATATCTCCACATTGCAAGGTGCAATTCTGAAATTTTTAGCTTTTTCCTGTTAATCCTAGCATGATAAAGAAGATTCAAAGAGAGTGAGATGCCAGCTCCTTTCATTCAGTCAGTAGCTTCAAACATTTCTGGTATATGAAAAACATGTTTTTCAATGGCAAAAATCAATGAATTCAAACATTTCTGGTATATGAAAAACATGTTTTTCAATGGCAAAAATCAATGAATATTGTAAATGCACAAACAGTAATATCTCCACATTGCACGGTGCAATTCTGAAATTTTTTGCTTTTTCCTGCTAATCCTAGCATGATAAAGAAGATTCAAAGAGAGTGAGATGCCAGCTCCTTTCATTCAGTCAGTAGCTTCAAACATTTCTGGTATATGAAAAACATGTTTTTCAATGGCAAAAATCAATGAATATTGTAAATGCACAAACAGTAATATCTCCACATTGCAAGGTGCAATTCTGAAATTTTTTGCTTTTTCCTGTTAATCCTAGCATGATAAAGAAGATTCAAAGAGAGTGAGATGCCAGCTCCTTTCATTCAGTCAGTAGCTTCAAACATTTCTGGACGTTTTTCAATGGCAAAAATCAATGAATATTGTAAATGCACAAACAGTAATATCTCCACATTGCACGGTGCAATTCTGAAATTTTTTGCTTTTTCCTGCTAATCCTAGCATGATAAAGAAGATTCAAAGAGAGTGAGATGCCAGCTCCTTTCATTCAGTCAGTAGCTTCAAACATTTCTGGTATATGAAAAACATGTTTTTCAATGGCAAAAATCAATGAATATTGTAAATGCACAAACAGTAATATCTCCACATTGCAAGGTGCAATTCTGAAATTTTTTGCTTTTTCCTGCTAATCCTAGCATGATAAAGAAGATTCAAAGAGAGTGAGATGCCAGCTCCTTTCATTCAGTCAGTAGCTTCAAACATTTCTGGTATATGAAAAACATGTTTTTCAATGGCAAAAATCAATGAATATTGTAAATGCACAAACAGTAATATCTCCACATTGCACGGTGCAATTCTGAAATTTTTTGCTTTTTCCTGCTAATCCTAGCATGATAAAGAAGATTCAAAGAGAGTGAGATGCCAGCTCCTTTCATTCAGTCAGTAGCTTCAAACATTTCTGGTATATGAAAAACATGTTTTTCAATGGCAAAAATCAATGAATATTGTAAATGCACAAACAGTAATATCTCCACATTGCACAGTGCAATTCTGAAATTTTTAGCTTTTTCCTGCTAATCCTAGCATGATAAAGAAGATTCAAAGAGAGTGAGATGCCAGCTCCTTTCATTCAGTCAGTAGCTTCAAACATTTCTGGACGTTTTTCAATGGCAAAAATCAATGAATATTGTAAATGCACAAACAGTAATATCTCCACATTGCACGGTGCAATTCTGAAATTTTTAGCTTGTTCCTGTTAATCCTAGCATGATAAAGAAGATTCAAAGAGAGTGAGATGCCAGCTCCTTTCATTCAGTCAGTAGCTTCAAACATTTCTGGTATATGAAAAACATGTTTTTCAATGGCAAAAATCAATGAATATTGTAAATGCACAAACAGTAATATCTCCACATTGCAAGGTGCAATTCTGAAATTTTTAGCTTTTTCCTGCTAATCCTAGCATGATAAAGAAGATTCAAAGAGAGTGAGATGCCAGCTCCTTTCATTCAGTCAGTAGCTTCAAACATTTCTGGTATATGAAAAACATGTTTTTCAATGGCAAAAATCAATGAATATTGTAAATGCACAAACAGTAATATCTCCACATTGCAAGGTGCAATTCTGAAATTTTTAGCTTTTTCCTGCTAATCCTAGCATGATAAAGAAGATTCAAAGAGAGTGAGATGCCAGCTCCTTTCATTCAGTCAGTAGCTTCAAACATTTCTGGTATATGAAAAACATGTTTTTCAATGGCAAAAATCAATGAATATTGTAAATGCACAAACAGTAATATCTCCACATTGCACGGTGCAATTCTGAAATTTTTAGCTTTTTCCTGCTAATCCTAGCATGATAAAGAAGATTCAAAGAGAGTGAGATGCCAGCTCCTTTCATTCAGTCAGTAGCTTCAAACATTTCTGGTATATGAAAAACATGTTTTTCAATGGCAAAAATCAATGAATATTGTAAATGCACAAACAGTAATATCTCCACATTGCAAGGTGCAATTCTGAAATTTTTAGCTTTTTCCTGCTAATCCTAGCATGATAAAGAAGATTCAAAGAGAGTGAGATGCCAGCTCCTTTCATTCAGTCAGTAGCTTCAAACATTTCTGGACGTTTTTCAATGGCAAAAATCAATGAATATTGTAAATGCACAAACAGTAATATCTCCACATTGCACGGTGCAATTCTGAAATTTTTTGCTTTTTCCTGTTAATCCTAGCATGATAAAGAAGATTCAAAGAGAGTGAGATGCCAGCTCCTTTCATTCAGTCAGTAGCTTCAAACATTTCTGGTATATGAAAAACATGTTTTTCAATGGCAAAAATCAATGAATATTGTAAATGCACAAACAGTAATATCTCCACATTGCAAGGTGCAATTCTGAAATTTTTTGCTTTTTCCTGCTAATCCTAGCATGATAAAGAAGATTCAAAGAGAGTGAGATGCCAGCTCCTTTCATTCAGTCAGTAGCTTCAAACATTTCTGGACGTTTTTCAATGGCAAAAATCAATGAATATTGTAAATGCACAAACAGTAATATCTCCACATTGCACGGTGCAATTCTGAAATTTTTAGCTTTTTCCTGTTAATCCTAGCATGATAAAGAAGATTCAAAGAGAGTGAGATGCCAGCTCCTTTCATTCAGTCAGTAGCTTCAAACATTTCTGGTATATGAAAAACATGTTTTTCAATGGCAAAAATCAATGAATATTGTAAATGCACAAACAGTAATATCTCCACATTGCAAGGTGCAATTCTGAAATTTTTTGCTTTTTCCTGCTAATCCTAGCATGATAAAGAAGATTCAAAGAGAGTGAGATGCCAGCTCCTTTCATTCAGTCAGTAGCTTCAAACATTTCTGGTATATGAAAAACATGTTTTTCAATGGCAAAAATCAATGAATATTGTAAATGCACAAACAGTAATATCTCCACATTGCACGGTGCAATTCTGAAATTTTTTGCTTTTTCCTGCTAATCCTAGCATGATAAAGAAGATTCAAAGAGAGTGAGATGCCAGCTCCTTTCATTCAGTCAGTAGCTTCAAACATTTCTGGTATATGAAAAACATGTTTTTCAATGGCAAAAATCAATGAATATTGTAAATGCACAAACAGTAATATCTCCACATTGCACGGTGCAATTCTGAAATTTTTAGCTTTTTCCTGTTAATCCTAGCATGATAAAGAAGATTCAAAGAGAGTGAGATGCCAGCTCCTTTCATTCAGTCAGTAGCTTCAAACATTTCTGGACGTTTTTCAATGGCAAAAATCAATGAATATTGTAAATGCACAAACAGTAATATCTCCACATTGCAAGGTGCAATTCTGAAATTTTTTGCTTTTTCCTGCTAATCCTAGCATGATAAAGAAGATTCAAAGAGAGTGAGATGCCAGCTCCTTTCATTCAGTCAGTAGCTTCAAACATTTCTGGTATATGAAAAACATGTTTTTCAATGGCAAAAATCAATGAATATTGTAAATGCACAAACAGTAATATCTCCACATTGCAAGGTGCAATTCTGAAATTTTTAGCTTTTTCCTGTTAATCCTAGCATGATAAAGAAGATTCAAAGAGAGTGAGATGCCAGCTCCTTTCATTCAGTCAGTAGCTTCAAACATTTCTGGACGTTTTTCAATGGCAAAAATCAATGAATATTGTAAATGCACAAACAGTAATATCTCCACATTGCACGGTGCAATTCTGAAATTTTTAGCTTTTTCCTGTTAATCCTAGCATGATAAAGAAGATTCAAAGAGAGTGAGATGCCAGCTCCTTTCATTCAGTCAGTAGCTTCAAACATTTCTGGTATATGAAAAACATGTTTTTCAATGGCAAAAATCAATGAATATTGTAAATGCACAAACAGTAATATCTCCACATTGCACGGTGCAATTCTGAAATTTTTTGCTTTTTCCTGCTAATCCTAGCATGATAAAGAAGATTCAAAGAGAGTGAGATGCCAGCTCCTTTCATTCAGTCAGTAGCTTCAAACATTTCTGGACGTTTTTCAATGGCAAAAATCAATGAATATTGTAAATGCACAAACAGTAATATCTCCACATTGCACGGTGCAATTCTGAAATTTTTAGCTTTTTCCTGTTAATCCTAGCATGATAAAGAAGATTCAAAGAGAGTGAGATGCCAGCTCCTTTCATTCAGTCAGTAGCTTCAAACATTTCTGGTATATGAAAAACATGTTTTTCAATGGCAAAAATCAATGAATATTGTAAATGCACAAACAGTAATATCTCCACATTGCACGGTGCAATTCTGAAATTTTTTGCTTTTTCCTGCTAATCCTAGCATGATAAAGAAGATTCAAAGAGAGTGAGATGCCAGCTCCTTTCATTCAGTCAGTAGCTTCAAACATTTCTGGTATATGAAAAACATGTTTTTCAATGGCAAAAATCAATGAATATTGTAAATGCACAAACAGTAATATCTCCACATTGCAAGGTGCAATTCTGAAATTTTTAGCTTTTTCCTGTTAATCCTAGCATGATAAAGAAGATTCAAAGAGAGTGAGATGCCAGCTCCTTTCATTCAGTCAGTAGCTTCAAACATTTCTGGTATATGAAAAACATGTTTTTCAATGGCAAAAATCAATGAATATTGTAAATGCACAAACAGTAATATCTCCACATTGCACGGTGCAATTCTGAAATTTTTAGCTTTTTCCTGTTAATCCTAGCATGATAAAGAAGATTCAAAGAGAGTGAGATGCCAGCTCCTTTCATTCAGTCAGTAGCTTCAAACATTTCTGGACGTTTTTCAATGGCAAAAATCAATGAATATTGTAAATGCACAAACAGTAATATCTCCACATTGCACGGTGCAATTCTGAAATTTTTTGCTTTTTCCTGTTAATCCTAGCATGATAAAGAAGATTCAAAGAGAGTGAGATGCCAGCTCCTTTCATTCAGTCAGTAGCTTCAAACATTTCTGGTATATGAAAAACATGTTTTTCAATGGCAAAAATCAATGAATATTGTAAATGCACAAACAGTAATATCTCCACATTGCACGGTGCAATTCTGAAATTTTTAGCTTTTTCCTGCTAATCCTAGCATGATAAAGAAGATTCAAAGAGAGTGAGATGCCAGCTCCTTTCATTCAGTCAGTAGCTTCAAACATTTCTGGTATATGAAAAACATGTTTTTCAATGGCAAAAATCAATGAATATTGTAAATGCACAAACATTAATATCTCCACATTGCAAGGTGCAATTCTGAAATTTTTTGCTTTTTCCTGTTAATCCTAGCATGATAAAGAAGATTCAAAGAGAGTGAGATGCCAGCTCCTTTCATTCAGTCAGTAGCTTCAAACATTTCTGGTATATGAAAAACATGTTTTTCAATGGCAAAAATCAATGAATATTGTAAATGCACAAACAGTAATATCTCCACATTGCAAGGTGCAATTCTGAAATTTTTAGCTTTTTCCTGCTAATCCTAGCATGATAAAGAAGATTCAAAGAGAGTGAGATGCCAGCTCCTTTCATTCAGTCAGTAGCTTCAAACATTTCTGGTATATGAAAAACATGTTTTTCAGTGGCAAAAATCAATGAATATTGTAAATGCACAAACAGTAATATCTCCACATTGCAAGGTGCAATTCTGAAATTTTTAGCTTTTTCCTGCTAATCCTAGCATGATAAAGAAGATTCAAAGAGAGTGAGATGCCAGCTCCTTTCATTCAGTCAGTAGCTTCAAACATTTCTGGTATATGAAAAATATGTTTTTCAATGGCAAAAATCAATGAATATTGTAAATGCACAAACAGTAATATCTCCACATTGCAAGGTGCAATTCTGAAATTTTTAGCTTTTTCCTGTTAATCCTAGCATGATAAAGAAGATTCAAAGAGAGTGAGATGCCAGCTCCTTTCATTCAGTCAGTAGCTTCAAACATTTCTGGACGTTTTTCAATGGCAAAAATCAATGAATATTGTAAATGCACAAACAGTAATATCTCCACATTGCACGGTGCAATTCTGAAATTTTTAGCTTTTTCCTGTTAATCCTAGCATGATAAAGAAGATTCAAAGAGAGTGAGATGCCAGCTCCTTTCATTCAGTCAGTAGCTTCAAACATTTCTGGTATATGAAAAACATGTTTTTCAATGGCAAAAATCAATGAATATTGTAAATGCACAAACAGTAATATCTCCACATTGCAAGGTGCAATTCTGAAATTTTTTGCTTTTTCCTGTTAATCCTAGCATGATAAAGAAGATTCAAAGAGAGTGAGATGCCAGCTCCTTTCATTCAGTCAGTAGCTTCAAACATTTCTGGTATATGAAAAACATGTTTTTCAATGGCAAAAATCAATGAATATTGTAAATGCACAAACAGTAATATCTCCACATTGCACGGTGAAATTCTGAAATTTTTAGCTTTTTCCTGTTAATCCTAGCATGATAAAGAAGATTCAAAGAGAGTGAGATGCCAGCTCCTTTCATTCAGTCAGTAGCTTCAAACATTTCTGGACGTTTTTCAATGGCAAAAATCAATGAATATTGTAAATGCACAAACAGTAATATCTCCACATTGCAAGGTGCAATTCTGAAATTTTTAGCTTTTTCCTGCTAATCCTAGCATGATAAAGAAGATTCAAAGAGAGTGAGATGCCAGCTCCTTTCATTCAGTCAGTAGCTTCAAACATTTCTGGTATATGAAAAACATGTTTTTCAATGGCAAAAATCAATGAATATTGTAAATGCACAAACAGTAATATCTCCACATTGCACGGTGCAATTCTGAAATTTTTAGCTTTTTCCTGTTAATCCTAGCATGATAAAGAAGATTCAAAGAGAGTGAGATGCCAGCTCCTTTCATTCAGTCAGTAGCTTCAAACATTTCTGGTATATGAAAAACATGTTTTTCAATGGCAAAAATCAATGAATATTGTAAATGCACAAACAGTAATATCTCCACATTGCAAGGTGCAATTCTGAAATTTTTAGCTTTTTCCTGTTAATCCTAGCATGATAAAGAAGATTCAAAGAGAGTGAGATGCCAGCTCCTTTCATTCAGTCAGTAGCTTCAAACATTTCTGGTATATGAAAAACATGTTTTTCAATGGCAAAAATCAATGAATATTGTAAATGCACAAACAGTAATATCTCCACATTGCACGGTGCAATTCTGAAATTTTTAGCTTTTTCCTGTTAATCCTAGCATGATAAAGAAGATTCAAAGAGAATGAGATGCCAGCTCCTTTCATTCAGTCAGTAGCTTCAAACATTTCTGGACGTTTTTCAATGGCAAAAATCAATGAATATTGTAAATGCACAAACAGTAATATCTCCACATTGCACGGTGCAATTCTGAAATTTTTTGCTTTTTCCTGCTAATCCTAGCATGATAAAGAAGATTCAAAGAGAGTGAGATGCCAGCTCCTTTCATTCAGTCAGTAGCTTCAAACATTTCTGGTATATGAAAAACATGTTTTTCAATGGCAAAAATCAATGAATGTTGTAAATGCACAAACAGTAATATCTCCACATTGCAAGGTGCAATTCTGAAATTTTTTGCTTTTTCCTGCTAATCCTAGCATGATAAAGAAGATTCAAAGAGAGTGAGATGCCAGCTCCTTTCATTCAGTCAGTAGCTTCAAACATTTCTGGTATATGAAAAACATGTTTTTCAATGGCAAAAATCAATGAATATTGTAAATGCACAAACAGTAATATCTCCACATTGCACGGTGCAATTCTGAAATTTTTTGCTTTTTCCTGCTAATCCTAGCATGATAAAGAAGATTCAAAGAGAGTGAGATGCCAGCTCCTTTCATTCAGTCAGTAGCTTCAAACATTTCTGGTATATGAAAAACATGTTTTTCAATGGCAAAAATCAATGAATATTGTAAATGCACAAACAGTAATATCTCCACATTGCACGGTGCAATTCTGAAATTTTTAGCTTTTTCCTGTTAATCCTAGCATGATAAAGAAGATTCAAAGAGAGTGAGATGCCAGCTCCTTTCATTCAGTCAGTAGCTTCAAACATTTCTGGTATATGAAAAACATGTTTTTCAATGGCAAAAATCAATGAATATTGTAAATGCACAAACAGTAATATCTCCACATTGCACGGTGCAATTCTGAAATTTTTAGCTTTTTCCTGCTAATCCTAGCATGATAAAGAAGATTCAAAGAGAGTGAGATGCCAGCTCCTTTCATTCAGTCAGTAGCTTCAAACATTTCTGGTATATGAAAAACATGTTTTTCAATGGCAAAAATCAATGAATATTGTAAATGCACAAACAGTAATATCTCCACATTGCACGGTGCAATTCTGAAATTTTTAGCTTTTTCCTGTTAATCCTAGCATGATAAAGAAGATTCAAAGAGAGTGAGATGCCAGCTCCTTTCATTCAGTCAGTAGCTTCAAACATTTCTGGTATATGAAAAACATGTTTTTCAATGGCAAAAATCAATGAATATTGTAAATGCACAAACAGTAATATCTCCACATTGCACGGTGCAATTCTGAAATTTTTAGCTTTTTCCTGCTAATCCTAGCATGATAAAGAAGATTCAAAGAGAGTGAGATGCCAGCTCCTTTCATTCAGTCAGTAGCTTCAAACATTTCTGGTATATGAAAAACATGTTTTTCAATGGCAAAAATCAATGAATGTTGTAAATGCACAAACAGTAATATCTCCACATTGCAAGGTGCAATTCTGAAATTTTTTGCTTTTTCCTGCTAATCCTAGCATGATAAAGAAGATTCAAAGAGAGTGAGATGCCAGCTCCTTTCATTCAGTCAGTAGCTTCAAACATTTCTGGTATATGAAAAACATGTTTTTCAATGGCAAAAATCAATGAATATTGTAAATGCACAAACAGTAATATCTCCACATTGCACGGTGCAATTCTGAAATTTTTTGCTTTTTCCTGCTAATCCTAGCATGATAAAGAAGATTCAAAGAGAGTGAGATGCCAGCTCCTTTCATTCAGTCAGTAGCTTCAAACATTTCTGGTATATGAAAAACATGTTTTTCAATGGCAAAAATCAATGAATATTGTAAATGCACAAACAGTAATATCTCCACATTGCACGGTGCAATTCTGAAATTTTTAGCTTTTTCCTGTTAATCCTAGCATGATAAAGAAGATTCAAAGAGAGTGAGATGCCAGCTCCTTTCATTCAGTCAGTAGCTTCAAACATTTCTGGTATATGAAAAACATGTTTTTCAATGGCAAAAATCAATGAATATTGTAAATGCACAAACAGTAATATCTCCACATTGCACGGTGCAATTCTGAAATTTTTAGCTTTTTCCTGCTAATCCTAGCATGATAAAGAAGATTCAAAGAGAGTGAGATGCCAGCTCCTTTCATTCAGTCAGTAGCTTCAAACATTTCTGGTATATGAAAAACATGTTTTTCAATGGCAAAAATCAATGAATATTGTAAATGCACAAACAGTAATATCTCCACATTGCACGGTGCAATTCTGAAATTTTTAGCTTTTTCCTGTTAATCCTAGCATGATAAAGAAGATTCAAAGAGAGTGAGATGCCAGCTCCTTTCATTCAGTCAGTAGCTTCAAACATTTCTGGTATATGAAAAACATGTTTTTCAATGGCAAAAATCAATGAATATTGTAAATGCACAAACAGTAATATCTCCACATTGCACGGTGCAATTCTGAAATTTTTAGCTTTTTCCTGCTAATCCTAGCATGATAAAGAAGATTCAAAGAGAGTGAGATGCCAGCTCCTTTCATTCAGTCAGTAGCTTCAAACATTTCTGGTATATGAAAAACATGTTTTTCAATGGCAAAAATCAATGAATATTGTAAATGCACAAACAGTAATATCTCCACATTGCACGGTGCAATTCTGAAATTTTTTGCTTTTTCCTGCTAATCCTAGCATGATAAAGAAGATTCAAAGAGAGTGAGATGCCAGCTCCTTTCATTCAGTCAGTAGCTTCAAACATTTCTGGTATATGAAAAACATGTTTTTCAATGGCAAAAATCAATGAATATTGTAAATGCACAAACAGTAATATCTCCACATTGCAAGGTGCAATTCTGAAATTTTTAGCTTTTTCCTGTTAATCCTAGCATGATAAAGAAGATTCAAAGAGAGTGAGATGCCAGCTCCTTTCATTCAGTCAGTAGCTTCAAACATTTCTGGACGTTTTTCAATGGCAAAAATCAATGAATATTGTAAATGCACAAACAGTAATATCTCCACATTGCACGGTGCAATTCTGAAATTTTTAGCTTTTTCCTGTTAATCCTAGCATGATAAAGAAGATTCAAAGAGAGTGAGATGCCAGCTCCTTTCATTCAGTCAGTAGCTTCAAACATTTCTGGTATATGAAAAACATGTTTTTCAATGGCAAAAATCAATGAATATTGTAAATGCACAAACAGTAATATCTCCACATTGCAAGGTGCAATTCTGAAATTTTTAGCTTTTTCCTGTTAATCCTAGCATGATAAAGAAGATTCAAAGAGAGTGAGATGCCAGCTCCTTTCATTCAGTCAGTAGCTTCAAACATTTCTGGACGTTTTTCAATGGCAAAAATCAATGAATATTGTAAATGCACAAACAGTAATATCTCCACATTGCACGGTGCAATTCTGAAATTTTTAGCTTTTTCCTGTTAATCCTAGCATGATAAAGAAGATTCAAAGAGAGTGAGATGCCAGCTCCTTTCATTCAGTCAGTAGCTTCAAACATTTCTGGTATATGAAAAACATGTTTTTCAATGGCAAAAATCAATGAATATTGTAAATGCACAAACAGTAATATCTCCACATTGCACGGTGCAATTCTGAAATTTTTAGCTTTTTCCTGTTAATCCTAGCATGATAAAGAAGATTCAAAGAGAGTGAGATGCCAGCTCCTTTCATTCAGTCAGTAGCTTCAAACATTTCTGGTATATGAAAAACATGTTTTTCAATGGCAAAAATCAATGAATATTGTAAATGCACAAACAGTAATATCTCCACATTGCACGGTGCAATTCTGAAATTTTTTGCTTTTTCCTGCTAATCCTAGCATGATAAAGAAGATTCAAAGAGAGTGAGATGCCATCTCCTTTCATTCAGTCAGTAGCTTCAAACATTTCTGGTATATGAAAAACATGTTTTTCAATGGCAAAAATCAATGAATATTGTAAATGCACAAACAGTAATATCTCCACATTGCACGGTGCAATTCTGAAATTTTTAGCTTTTTCCTGTTAATCCTAGCATGATAAAGAAGATTCAAAGAGAGTGAGATGCCAGCTCCTTTCATTCAGTCAGTAGCTTCAAACATTTCTGGTATATGAAAAACATGTTTTTCAATGTCAAAAATCAATGAATATTGTAAATGCACAAACAGTAATATCTCCACATTGCACGGTGCAATTCTGAAATTTTTTGCTTTTTCCTGCTAATCCTAGCATGATAAAGAAGATTCAAAGAGAGTGAGATGCCAGCTCCTTTCATTCAGTCAGTAGCTTCAAACATTTCTGGTATATGAAAAACATGTTTTTCAATGGCAAAAATCAATGAATATTGTAAATGCACAAACAGTAATATCTCCACATTGCACGGTGCAATTCTGAAATTTTTAGCTTTTTCCTGTTAATCCTAGCATGATAAAGAAGATTCAAAGAGAGTGAGATGCCAGCTCCTTTCATTCAGTCAGTAGCTTCAAACATTTCTGGTATATGAAAAACATGTTTTTCAATGGCAAAAATCAATGAATATTGTAAATGCACAAACAGTAATATCTCCACATTGCACGGTGCAATTCTGAAATTTTTTGCTTTTTCCTGCTAATCCTAGCATGATAAAGAAGATTCAAAGAGAGTGAGATGCCAGCTCCTTTCATTCAGTCAGTAGCTTCAAACATTTCTGGACGTTTTTCAATGGCAAAAATCAATGAATATTGTAAATGCACAAACAGTAATATCTCCACATTGCACGGTGCAATTCTGAAATTTTTTGCTTTTTCCTGCTAATCCTAGCATGATAAAGAAGATTCAAAGAGAGTGAGATGCCAGCTCCTTTCATTCAGTCAGTAGCTTCAAACATTTCTGGTATATGAAAAACATGTTTTTCAATGGCAAAAATCAATGAATATTGTAAATGCACAAACAGTAATATCTCCACATTGCAAGGTGCAATTCTGAAATTTTTTGCTTTTTCCTGCTAATCCTAGCATGATAAAGAAGATTCAAAGAGAGTGAGATGCCAGCTCCTTTCATTCAGTCAGTAGCTTCAAACATTTCTGGTATATGAAAAACATGTTTTTCAATGGCAAAAATCAATGAATATTGTAAATGCACAAACAGTAATATCTCCACATTGCACGGTGCAATTCTGAAATTTTTTGCTTTTTCCTGCTAATCCTAGCATGATAAAGAAGATTCAAAGAGAGTGAGATGCCAGCTCCTTTCATTCAGTCAGTAGCTTCAAACATTTCTGGTATATGAAAAACATGTTTTTCAATGGCAAAAATCAATGAATATTGTAAATGCACAAACAGTAATATCTCCACATTGCAAGGTGCAATTCTGAAATTTTTTGCTTTTTCCTGCTAATCCTAGCATGATAAAGAAGATTCAAAGAGAGTGAGATGCCAGCTCCTTTCATTCAGTCAGTAGCTTCAAACATTTCTGGTATATGAAAAACATGTTTTTCAATGGCAAAAATCAATGAATATTGTAAATGCACAAACAGTAATATCTCCACATTGCACGGTGCAATTCTGAAATTTTTTGCTTTTTCCTGCTAATCCTAGCATGATAAAGAAGATTCAAAGAGAGTGAGATGCCAGCTCCTTTCATTCAGTCAGTAGCTTCAAACATTTCTGGTATATGAAAAACATGTTTTTCAATGGCAAAAATCAATGAATATTGTAAATGCACAAACAGTAATATCTCCACATTGCAAGGTGCAATTCTGAAATTTTTTGCTTTTTCCTGTTAATCCTAGCATGATAAAGAAGATTCAAAGAGAGTGAGATGCCAGCTCCTTTCATTCAGTCAGTAGCTTCAAACATTTCTGGACGTTTTTCAATGGCAAAAATCAATGAATATTGTAAATGCACAAACAGTAATATCTCCACATTGCACGGTGCAATTCTGAAATTTTTTGCTTTTTCCTGCTAATCCTAGCATGATAAAGAAGATTCAAAGAGAGTGAGATGCCAGCTCCTTTCATTCAGTCAGTAGCTTCAAACATTTCTGGTATATGAAAAACATGTTTTTCAATGGCAAAAATCAATGAATATTGTAAATGCACAAACAGTAATATCTCCACATTGCAAGGTGCAATTCTGAAATTTTTTGCTTTTTCCTGCTAATCCTAGCATGATAAAGAAGATTCAAAGAGAGTGAGATGCCAGCTCCTTTCATTCAGTCAGTAGCTTCAAACATTTCTGGTATATGAAAAACATGTTTTTCAATGGCAAAAATCAATGAATATTGTAAATGCACAAACAGTAATATCTCCACATTGCACGGTGCAATTCTGAAATTTTTTGCTTTTTCCTGCTAATCCTAGCATGATAAAGAAGATTCAAAGAGAGTGAGATGCCAGCTCCTTTCATTCAGTCAGTAGCTTCAAACATTTCTGGTATATGAAAAACATGTTTTTCAATGGCAAAAATCAATGAATATTGTAAATGCACAAACAGTAATATCTCCACATTGCAAGGTGCAATTCTGAAATTTTTTGCTTTTTCCTGCTAATCCTAGCATGATAAAGAAGATTCAAAGAGAGTGAGATGCCAGCTCCTTTCATTCAGTCAGTAGCTTCAAACATTTCTGGTATATGAAAAACATGTTTTTCAATGGCAAAAATCAATGAATATTGTAAATGCACAAACAGTAATATCTCCACATTGCACGGTGCAATTCTGAAATTTTTTGCTTTTTCCTGCTAATCCTAGCATGATAAAGAAGATTCAAAGAGAGTGAGATGCCAGCTCCTTTCATTCAGTCAGTAGCTTCAAACATTTCTGGTATATGAAAAACATGTTTTTCAATGGCAAAAATCAATGAATATTGTAAATGCACAAACAGTAATATCTCCACATTGCAAGGTGCAATTCTGAAATTTTTTGCTTTTTCCTGTTAATCCTAGCATGATAAAGAAGATTCAAAGAGAGTGAGATGCCAGCTCCTTTCATTCAGTCAGTAGCTTCAAACATTTCTGGACGTTTTTCAATGGCAAAAATCAATGAATATTGTAAATGCACAAACAGTAATATCTCCACATTGCACGGTGCAATTCTGAAATTTTTTGCTTTTTCCTGCTAATCCTAGCATGATAAAGAAGATTCAAAGAGAGTGAGATGCCAGCTCCTTTCATTCAGTCAGTAGCTTCAAACATTTCTGGTATATGAAAAACATGTTTTTCAATGGCAAAAATCAATGAATATTGTAAATGCACAAACAGTAATATCTCCACATTGCAAGGTGCAATTCTGAAATTTTTTGCTTTTTCCTGCTAATCCTAGCATGATAAAGAAGATTCAAAGAGAGTGAGATGCCAGCTCCTTTCATTCAGTCAGTAGCTTCAAACATTTCTGGTATATGAAAAACATGTTTTTCAATGGCAAAAATCAATGAATATTGTAAATGCACAAACAGTAATATCTCCACATTGCACGGTGCAATTCTGAAATTTTTTGCTTTTTCCTGCTAATCCTAGCATGATAAAGAAGATTCAAAGAGAGTGAGATGCCAGCTCCTTTCATTCAGTCAGTAGCTTCAAACATTTCTGGTATATGAAAAACATGTTTTTCAATGGCAAAAATCAATGAATATTGTAAATGCACAAACAGTAATATCTCCACATTGCACGGTGCAATTCTGAAATTTTTAGCTTTTTCCTGCTAATCCTAGCATGATAAAGAAGATTCAAAGAGAGTGAGATGCCAGCTCCTTTCATTCAGTCAGTAGCTTCAAACATTTCTGGACGTTTTAAATAAAATAAAATAACCTATGGTTTAAAATTCGCGCTAATGGTAGTAGAAGAAGGATACGGGAGAAGGAATGGCTAAAAAGTATTTTAATTGATACAGTTATTTAAAAACAAAAAGAGGGTTAAAATAGACGATATGAGAGGTAGATAAAAAATTAATAAATAAATAAATATGGTTCTGAGTTAAAGGATAAAACAGCTTTCCATAAAGTCTTGGGGTAGTCGATGCTGGGGTAGTAAAAAGGTGGACCTAATAAAAGAGGAATAGTATTACAATATGGTAATATGGTGTGGTGTCGTTGTACTAAAATATCGGTTCTAAATAAATATGGTATAAGTGTAAGTTACCTGTTAGGATTAGACTGGGTGTCCTTGTAGTAGCCCTGAGGCCCTTTAGGCGGCGGACTCTAGTGTCAGTAGGAAGCTTCACATATTCTGGATACCTGGGGTGCAAGAGAAGTGCATAAGAACTTGAGAGTAATAGACTAGACGTTATTAGTGGAAGTGGTATTTTACCTGCTGTTGGTGAACAACAAGGACAGAGGCGTGCGGTGTTTGTATTTCTTGGACCGAGGTCTGTAGGGAGCCACCTCTGGTGGTGGACTAGTCCGGGATGGATATGATCCTAAGATCGTAGAAGATATAGGTCGGATACTGCAGGCACTAGGTTCTCAGTAAATACAACAAGATTAGGACTTACCCTAAGGTAGATGTGTTTTATGTGAAGTTGAGTAGTCGTAGTAGTCCTTATAGGAGATGCGACAGGTGGGTCTGGTTATATCCCTGTCTTGGTGAGAAAGGTGCAGCAAGGTGCCACTGGTGGTACTGACGATGTGGCGTCTATGTAGTACCCCTTATCCTGTTTGGGAAATTAATGAAGGGTTAATGTTGGAGGTATAATGGAATTAGTCTGCAATTATGTTGTATACCTTATATCATGTATTGCAGACATAGGAGGACAGGTGCGTCGAGTATTCCAGTGGTACGGAGGGTGCAGCAGGTAGCTCTGGATGAATTTCTGCAGCAATGGTTCTATGGTAGCAGGCTCTGGTCCTGGATACCAAATAGGTGCGGTAGGGGGTTCTGACTGGGGGATCAGACAGTCAGGCAGTGGTCAGGAGGTGCTGTCACGATGTAGCAGAAGGCTGTGGTAGCAGGATAAATATAGGGCAGACCGTGTGGTCTATGGGTCTGCCTAGGATATAATGCCGAAAGTTAGGGTATCTATTCCTGTCAGTAGTATGATGACAGGCGGTGGGGGCCGAGGCCCGAGGTTACTTACAGTCTGCAGTCCCGCGGTTATCGATAGGCAATGGAGCCCGGGGCGAGAGCGGAGTCCCGGCCGGTGACCGCCGCAGCTCGCGTGCTTCCGGGTAGGTAGAGCGGGAGAGAGAGAGGGGGGGAGAGAGAGGGAGGAGGCGCGCTTAGGGTTAACTCTATACGGACTCGTACACACCATAAACCCACTGATGCTAATAGCTATATTCCACTAGATAGCTGTCATCTTCCTAATTGGCTGCTTAATGTCCCCCGCAGCCAATATCTGCGCCTCCACAGAAATTGCTCTGAATATCAAGATTTTAATAATGAAGCAAAATTACTCACTAATAAATTCCTGGAAAAAGGATACAATGCAGATTTCCTAAAAAATACAAAAGAAAAAATAGCCGTAATACCTAGACAAAATCTCCTAACCGAGAAAAACACTGAGAAACCAGGACCAACCAATCACAATATGATCATTCCCATTATCACTCCCTACTCCGCTAACACCCATATCTTTAGGAGAATCGTACAAAAACATTGGTATACACTTAAAGACGATAAAATAATTGGTGACCAGATGCCTAACAGACCAAGATTCATATTCAGAAAAGCACGGAACCTGGGGTCAATCATAGCTCCCACCATAAAACACAATATTGCCAATAAACAAACAGTTACCCCATTTAAACAAAAAATAACAGGTTTTTTTCCTTGTAAAAAATGTAAAATATGTAAAACCTTGAAACCATCTAAACAACAAACAGTTAGTCACTACAAGGAGTCATACCCCATCACAGATTTCATCACATGTACCACCACGGGAGTCATTTATGGACTAGTATGCCCATGCGATAAAATGTACATAGGTAGAACCAAGAGAGCCATGAGCACCAGAATCAATGAACATCTAAGGAATATTAAGAACAAATTCACAGGCCACCCTCTCTCCAAGCACTTTTTAGAAAAACACAAAGGATCCACCCAAGGAATCCAAGTGGTGGGCATAGAAATAGTTCATAAACACTGGAGACAAGGTGACTTTATAAAAAGTATGTCAAAAAAAGAAAGTGAATGGATTTTTAAATTAAACACGTTAAGACCACGGGGACTCAACAGTGAAATAGAATTGTTTGCTTTTAATGATTGACAGCGACTATGACGTCAGCACTCTCAGGTATATAAAGTACACCTCCCACTGGGCCAGACTATCCCTGATGAAGACAGCCGCAGCTGTCGAAACGCGTTGGAAAAGTCTCTGACCCAGCTGATCAGGCCCCCTCAGGCCTCCGTACTGAGTGCACGCTGCTGATCACGTGACAGCGCGTCACTCTGCCCTTCTCGCGCACTTTCAACGAAAGCGCGCCTCCTCCCTCTCTCTCCCCCCCTCTCTCTCTCCCGCTCTACCTACCCGGAAGCACGCGAGCTGCGGCGGTCACCGGCCGGGACTCCGCTCTCGCCCCGGGCTCCATTGCCTATCGATAACCGCGGGACTGCAGACTGTAAGTAACCTCGGGCCTCGGCCCCCACCGCCTGTCATCATACTACTGACAGGAATAGATACCCTAACTTTCGGCATTATATCCTAGGCAGACCCATAGACCACACGGTCTGCCCTATATTTATCCTGCTACCACAGCCTTCTGCTACATCGTGACAGCACCTCCTGACCACTGCCTGACTGTCTGATCCCCCAGTCAGAACCCCCTACCGCACCTATTTGGTATCCAGGACCAGAGCCTGCTACCATAGAACCATTGCTGCAGAAATTCATCCAGAGCTACCTGCTGCACCCTCCGTACCACTGGAATACTCGACGCACCTGTCCTCCTATGTCTGCAATACATGATATAAGGTATACAACATAATTGCAGACTAATTCCATTATACCTCCAACATTAACCCTTCATTAATTTCCCAAACAGGATAAGGGGTACTACATAGACGCCACATCGTCAGTACCACCAGTGGCACCTTGCTGCACCTTTCTCACCAAGACAGGGATATAACCAGACCCACCTGTCGCATCTCCTATAAGGACTACTACGACTACTCAACTTCACATAAAACACATCTACCTTAGGGTAAGTCCTAATCTTGTTGTATTTACTGAGAACCTAGTGCCTGCAGTATCCGACCTATATCTTCTACGATCTTAGGATCATATCCATCCCGGACTAGTCCACCACCAGAGGTGGCTCCCTACAGACCTCGGTCCAAGAAATACAAACACCGCACGCCTCTGTCCTTGTTGTTCACCAACAGCAGGTAAAATACCACTTCCACTAATAACGTCTAGTCTATTACTCTCAAGTTCTTATGCACTTCTCTTGCACCCCAGGTATCCAGAATATGTGAAGCTTCCTACTGACACTAGAGTCCGCCGCCTAAAGGGCCTCAGGGCTACTACAAGGACACCCAGTCTAATCCTAACAGGTAACTTACACTTATACCATATTTATTTAGAACCGATATTTTAGTACAACGACACCACACCATATTACCATATTGTAATACGATTCCTCTTTTATTAGGTCCACCTTTTTACTACCCCAGCATCGACTACCCCAAGACTTTATGGAAAGCTGTTTTATCCTTTAACTCAGAACCATATTTATTTATTTATTAATTTTTTATCTACCTCTCATATCGTCTATTTTAACCCTCTTTTTGTTTTTAAATAACTGTATCAATTAAAATACTTTTTAGCCATTCCTTCTCCCGTATCCTTCTTCTACTACCATTAGCGCGAATTTTAAACCATAGGTTATTTTATTTTATTTAGTACATCTACTATGGACATTTAGTGGTTTCCTGTCCTAAAAATTCGCTGCCTCTGATAGTAAGTAGCCTATTAGCGCCTCTATTACTAACCCTCATTTCTGGACGTTTTTCAATGGCAAAAATCAATGAATATTGTAAATGCACAAACAGTAATATCTCCACATTGCACGGTGCAATTCTGAAATTTTTAGCTTTTTCCTGTTAATCCTAGCATGATAAAGAAGATTCAAAGAGAGTGAGATGCCAGCTCCTTTCATTCAGTCAGTAGCTTCAAACATTTCTGGTATATGAAAAACATGTTTTTCAATGGCAAAAATCAATGAATATTGTAAATGCACAAACAGTAATATCTCCACATTGCAAGGTGCAATTCTGAAATTTTTTGCTTTTTCCTGCTAATCCTAGCATGATAAAGAAGATTCAAAGAGAGTGAGATGCCAGCTCCTTTCATTCAGTCAGTAGCTTCAAACATTTCTGGTATATGAAAAACATGTTTTTCAATGGCAAAAATCAATGAATATTGTAAATGCACAAACAGTAATATCTCCACATTGCACGGTGCAATTCTGAAATTTTTAGCTTTTTCCTGCTAATCCTAGCATGATAAAGAAGATTCAAAGAGAGTGAGATGCCAGCTCCTTTCATTCAGTCAGTAGCTTCAAACATTTCTGGACGTTTTTCAATGGCAAAAATCAATGAATATTGTAAATGCACAAACAGTAATATCTCCACATTGCAAGGTGCAATTCTGAAATTTTTTGCTTTTTCCTGCTAATCCTAGCATGATAAAGAAGATTCAAAGAGAGTGAGATGCCAGCTCCTTTCATTCAGTCAGTAGCTTCAAACATTTCTGGTATATGAAAAACATGTTTTTCAATGGCAAAAATCAATGAATATTGTAAATGCACAAACAGTAATATCTCCACATTGCACGGTGCAATTCTGAAATTTTTAGCTTTTTCCTGTTAATCCTAGCATGATAAAGAAGATTCAAAGAGAGTGAGATGCCAGCTCCTTTCATTCAGTCAGTAGCTTCAAACATTTCTGGTATATGAAAAACATGTTTTTCAATGGCAAAAATCAATGAATATTGTAAATGCACAAACAGTAATATCTCCACATTGCACGGTGCAATTCTGAAATTTTTTGCTTTTTCCTGCTAATCCTAGCATGATAAAGAAGATTCAAAGAGAGTGAGATGCCAGCTCCTTTCATTCAGTCAGTAGCTTCAAACATTTCTGGACGTTTTTCAATGGCAAAAATCAATGAATATTGTAAATGCACAAACAGTAATATCTCCACATTGCACGGTGCAATTCTGAAATTTTTTGCTTTTTCCTGCTAATCCTAGCATGATAAAGAAGATTCAAAGAGAGTGAGATGCCAGCTCCTTTCATTCAGTCAGTAGCTTCAAACATTTCTGGTATATGAAAAACATGTTTTTCAATGGCAAAAATCAATGAATATTGTAAATGCACAAACAGTAATATCTCCACATTGCACGGTGCAATTCTGAAATTTTTTGCTTTTTCCTGTTAATCCTAGCATGATAAAGAAGATTCAAAGAGAGTGAGATGCCAGCTCCTTTCATTCAGTCAGTAGCTTCAAACATTTCTGGTATATGAAAAACATGTTTTTCAATGGCAAAAATCAATGAATATTGTAAATGCACAAACAGTAATATCTCCACATTGCAAGGTGCAATTCTGAAATTTTTAGCTTTTTCCTGTTAATCCTAGCATGATAAAGAAGATTCAAAGAGAGTGAGATGCCAGCTCCTTTCATTCAGTCAGTAGCTTCAAACATTTCTGGTATATGAAAAACATGTTTTTCAAAGGCAAAAATCAATGAATATTGTAAATGCACAAACAGTAATATCTCCACATTGCAAGGTGCAATTCTGAAATTTTTAGCTTTTTCCTGTTAATCCTAGCATGATAAAGAAGATTCAAAGAGAGTGAGATGCCAGCTCCTTTCATTCAGTCAGTAGCTTCAAACATTTCTGGACGTTTTTCAATGGCAAAAATCAATGAATATTGTAAATGCACAAACAGTAATATCTCCACATTGCACGGTGCAATTCTGAAATTTTTTGCTTTTTCCTGCTAATCCTAGCATGATAAAGAAGATTCAAAGAGAGTGAGATGCCAGCTCCTTTCATTCAGTCAGTAGCTTCAAACATTTCTGGTATATGAAAAACATGTTTTTCAATGGCAAAAATCAATGAATATTGTAAATGCACAAACAGTAATATCTCCACATTGCAAGGTGCAATTCTGAAATTTTTTGCTTTTTCCTGCTAATCCTAGCATGATAAAGAAGATTCAAAGAGAGTGAGATGCCAGCTCCTTTCATTCAGTCAGTAGCTTCAAACATTTCTGGTATATGAAAAACATGTTTTTCAATGGCAAAAATCAATGAATATTGTAAATGCACAAACAGTAATATCTCCACATTGCACGGTGCAATTCTGAAATTTTTTGCTTTTTCCTGCTAATCCTAGCATGATAAAGAAGATTCAAAGAGAGTGAGATGCCAGCTCCTTTCATTCAGTCAGTAGCTTCAAACATTTCTGGTATATGAAAAACATGTTTTTCAATGGCAAAAATCAATGAATATTGTAAATGCACAAACAGTAATATCTCCACATTGCAAGGTGCAATTCTGAAATTTTTTGCTTTTTCCTGCTAATCCTAGCATGATAAAGAAGATTCAAAGAGAGTGAGATGCCAGCTCCTTTCATTCAGTCAGTAGCTTCAAACATTTCTGGTATATGAAAAACATGTTTTTCAATGGCAAAAATCAATGAATATTGTAAATGCACAAACAGTAATATCTCCACATTGCACGGTGCAATTCTGAAATTTTTTGCTTTTTCCTGCTAATCCTAGCATGATAAAGAAGATTCAAAGAGAGTGAGATGCCAGCTCCTTTCATTCAGTCAGTAGCTTCAAACATTTCTGGTATATGAAAAACATGTTTTTCAATGGCAAAAATCAATGAATATTGTAAATGCACAAACAGTAATATCTCCACATTGCAAGGTGCAATTCTGAAATTTTTTGCTTTTTCCTGTTAATCCTAGCATGATAAAGAAGATTCAAAGAGAGTGAGATGCCAGCTCCTTTCATTCAGTCAGTAGCTTCAAACATTTCTGGACGTTTTTCAATGGCAAAAATCAATGAATATTGTAAATGCACAAACAGTAATATCTCCACATTGCACGGTGCAATTCTGAAATTTTTTGCTTTTTCCTGCTAATCCTAGCATGATAAAGAAGATTCAAAGAGAGTGAGATGCCAGCTCCTTTCATTCAGTCAGTAGCTTCAAACATTTCTGGTATATGAAAAACATGTTTTTCAATGGCAAAAATCAATGAATATTGTAAATGCACAAACAGTAATATCTCCACATTGCAAGGTGCAATTCTGAAATTTTTTGCTTTTTCCTGCTAATCCTAGCATGATAAAGAAGATTCAAAGAGAGTGAGATGCCAGCTCCTTTCATTCAGTCAGTAGCTTCAAACATTTCTGGTATATGAAAAACATGTTTTTCAATGGCAAAAATCAATGAATATTGTAAATGCACAAACAGTAATATCTCCACATTGCACGGTGCAATTCTGAAATTTTTTGCTTTTTCCTGCTAATCCTAGCATGATAAAGAAGATTCAAAGAGAGTGAGATGCCAGCTCCTTTCATTCAGTCAGTAGCTTCAAACATTTCTGGTATATGAAAAACATGTTTTTCAATGGCAAAAATCAATGAATATTGTAAATGCACAAACAGTAATATCTCCACATTGCAAGGTGCAATTCTGAAATTTTTTGCTTTTTCCTGCTAATCCTAGCATGATAAAGAAGATTCAAAGAGAGTGAGATGCCAGCTCCTTTCATTCAGTCAGTAGCTTCAAACATTTCTGGTATATGAAAAACATGTTTTTCAATGGCAAAAATCAATGAATATTGTAAATGCACAAACAGTAATATCTCCACATTGCACGGTGCAATTCTGAAATTTTTTGCTTTTTCCTGCTAATCCTAGCATGATAAAGAAGATTCAAAGAGAGTGAGATGCCAGCTCCTTTCATTCAGTCAGTAGCTTCAAACATTTCTGGTATATGAAAAACATGTTTTTCAATGGCAAAAATCAATGAATATTGTAAATGCACAAACAGTAATATCTCCACATTGCAAGGTGCAATTCTGAAATTTTTTGCTTTTTCCTGTTAATCCTAGCATGATAAAGAAGATTCAAAGAGAGTGAGATGCCAGCTCCTTTCATTCAGTCAGTAGCTTCAAACATTTCTGGACGTTTTTCAATGGCAAAAATCAATGAATATTGTAAATGCACAAACAGTAATATCTCCACATTGCACGGTGCAATTCTGAAATTTTTTGCTTTTTCCTGCTAATCCTAGCATGATAAAGAAGATTCAAAGAGAGTGAGATGCCAGCTCCTTTCATTCAGTCAGTAGCTTCAAACATTTCTGGTATATGAAAAACATGTTTTTCAATGGCAAAAATCAATGAATATTGTAAATGCACAAACAGTAATATCTCCACATTGCAAGGTGCAATTCTGAAATTTTTTGCTTTTTCCTGCTAATCCTAGCATGATAAAGAAGATTCAAAGAGAGTGAGATGCCAGCTCCTTTCATTCAGTCAGTAGCTTCAAACATTTCTGGTATATGAAAAACATGTTTTTCAATGGCAAAAATCAATGAATATTGTAAATGCACAAACAGTAATATCTCCACATTGCACGGTGCAATTCTGAAATTTTTTGCTTTTTCCTGCTAATCCTAGCATGATAAAGAAGATTCAAAGAGAGTGAGATGCCAGCTCCTTTCATTCAGTCAGTAGCTTCAAACATTTCTGGTATATGAAAAACATGTTTTTCAATGGCAAAAATCAATGAATATTGTAAATGCACAAACAGTAATATCTCCACATTGCACGGTGCAATTCTGAAATTTTTAGCTTTTTCCTGCTAATCCTAGCATGATAAAGAAGATTCAAAGAGAGTGAGATGCCAGCTCCTTTCATTCAGTCAGTAGCTTCAAACATTTCTGGACGTTTTTCAATGGCAAAAATCAATGAATATTGTAAATGCACAAACAGTAATATCTCCACATTGCACGGTGCAATTCTGAAATTTTTAGCTTTTTCCTGTTAATCCTAGCATGATAAAGAAGATTCAAAGAGAGTGAGATGCCAGCTCCTTTCATTCAGTCAGTAGCTTCAAACATTTCTGGTATATGAAAAACATGTTTTTCAATGGCAAAAATCAATGAATATTGTAAATGCACAAACAGTAATATCTCCACATTGCAAGGTGCAATTCTGAAATTTTTTGCTTTTTCCTGCTAATCCTAGCATGATAAAGAAGATTCAAAGAGAGTGAGATGCCAGCTCCTTTCATTCAGTCAGTAGCTTCAAACATTTCTGGTATATGAAAAACATGTTTTTCAATGGCAAAAATCAATGAATATTGTAAATGCACAAACAGTAATATCTCCACATTGCACGGTGCAATTCTGAAATTTTTAGCTTTTTCCTGCTAATCCTAGCATGATAAAGAAGATTCAAAGAGAGTGAGATGCCAGCTCCTTTCATTCAGTCAGTAGCTTCAAACATTTCTGGACGTTTTTCAATGGCAAAAATCAATGAATATTGTAAATGCACAAACAGTAATATCTCCATATTGCAAGGTGCAATTCTGAAATTTTTTGCTTTTTCCTGCTAATCCTAGCATGATAAAGAAGATTCAAAGAGAGTGAGATGCCAGCTCCTTTCATTCAGTCAGTAGCTTCAAACATTTCTGGTATATGAAAAACATGTTTTTCAATGGCAAAAATCAATGAATATTGTAAATGCACAAACAGTAATATCTCCACATTGCACGGTGCAATTCTGAAATTTTTAGCTTTTTCCTGTTAATCCTAGCATGATAAAGAAGATTCAAAGAGAGTGAGATGCCAGCTCCTTTCATTCAGTCAGTAGCTTCAAACATTTCTGGTATATGAAAAACATGTTTTTCAATGGCAAAAATCAATGAATATTGTAAATGCACAAACAGTAATATCTCCACATTGCACGGTGCAATTCTGAAATTTTTTGCTTTTTCCTGCTAATCCTAGCATGATAAAGAAGATTCAAAGAGAGTGAGATGCCAGCTCCTTTCATTCAGTCAGTAGCTTCAAACATTTCTGGACGTTTTTCAATGGCAAAAATCAATGAATATTGTAAATGCACAAACAGTAATATCTCCACATTGCACGGTGCAATTCTGAAATTTTTTGCTTTTTCCTGCTAATCCTAGCATGATAAAGAAGATTCAAAGAGAGTGAGATGCCAGCTCCTTTCATTCAGTCAGTAGCTTCAAACATTTCTGGTATATGAAAAACATGTTTTTCAATGGCAAAAATCAATGAATATTGTAAATGCACAAACAGTAATATCTCCACATTGCACGGTGCAATTCTGAAATTTTTTGCTTTTTCCTGTTAATCCTAGCATGATAAAGAAGATTCAAAGAGAGTGAGATGCCAGCTCCTTTCATTCAGTCAGTAGCTTCAAACATTTCTGGTATATGAAAAACATGTTTTTCAATGGCAAAAATCAATGAATATTTTAAATGCACAAACAGTAATATCTCCACATTGCAAGGTGCAATTCTGAAATTTTTAGCTTTTTCCTGTTAATCCTAGCATGATAAAGAAGATTCAAAGAGAGTGAGATGCCAGCTCCTTTCATTCAGTCAGTAGCTTCAAACATTTCTGGTATATGAAAAACATGTTTTTCAAAGGCAAAAATCAATGAATATTGTAAATGCACAAACAGTAATATCTCCACATTGCAAGGTGCAATTCTGAAATTTTTAGCTTTTTCCTGTTAATCCTAGCATGATAAAGAAGATTCAAAGAGAGTGAGATGCCAGCTCCTTTCATTCAATCAGTAGCTTCAAACATTTCTGGACGTTTTTCAATGGCAAAAATCAATGAATATTGTAAATGCACAAACAGTAATATCTCCACATTGCAAGGTGCAATTCTGAAATTTTTTGCTTTTTCCTGCTAATCCTAGCATGATAAAGAAGATTCAAAGAGAGTGAGATGCCAGCTCCTTTCATTCAGTCAGTAGCTTCAAACATTTCTGGTATATGAAAAACATGTTTTTCAATGGCAAAAATCAATGAATATTGTAAATGCACAAACAGTAATATCTCCACATTGCAAGGTGCAATTCTGAAATTTTTAGCTTTTTCCTGTTAATCCTAGCATGATAAAGAAGATTCAAAGAGAGTGAGATGCCAGCTCCTTTCATTCAGTCAGTAGCTTCAAACATTTCTGGTATATGAAAAACATGTTTTTCAATGGCAAAAATCAATGAATATTGTAAATGCACAAACAGTAATATCTCCACATTGCAAGGTGCAATTCTGAAATTTTTAGCTTTTTCCTGTTAATCCTAGCATGATAAAGAAGATTCAAAGAGAGTGAGATGCCAGCTCCTTTCATTCAGTCAGTAGCTTCAAACATTTCTGGACGTTTTTCAATGGCAAAAATCAATGAATATTGTAAATGCACAAACAGTAATATCTCCACATTGCAAGGTGCAATTCTGAAATTTTTAGCTTTTTCCTGCTAATCCTAGCATGATAAAGAAGATTCAAAGAGAGTGAGATGCCAGCTCCTTTCATTCAGTCAGTAGCTTCAAACATTTCTGGTATATGAAAAACATGTTTTTCAATGGCAAAAATCAATGAATATTGTAAATGCACAAACAGTAATATCTCCACATTGCACGGTGCAATTCTGAAATTTTTAGCTTTTTCCTGTTAATCCTAGCATGATAAAGAAGATTCAAAGAGAGTGAGATGCCAGCTCCTTTCATTCAGTCAGTAGCTTCAAACATTTCTGGTATATGAAAAACATGTTTTTCAATGGCAAAAATCAATGAATATTGTAAATGCACAAACAGTAATATCTCCACATTGCACGGTGCAATTCTGAAATTTTTAGCTTTTTCCTGTTAATCCTAGCATGATAAAGAAGATTCAAAGAGAGTGAGATGCCAGCTCCTTTCATTCAGTCAGTAGCTTCAAACATTTCTGGTATATGAAAAACATGTTTTTCAATGGCAAAAATCAATGAATATTGTAAATGCACAAACAGTAATATCTCCACATTGCAAGGTGCAATTCTGAAATTTTTAGCTTTTTCCTTCTAATCCTAGCATGATAAAGAAGATTCAAAGAGAGTGAGATGCCAGCTCCTTTCATTCAGTCAGTAGCTTCAAACATTTCTGGTATATGAAAAACATGTTTTTCAATGGCAAAAATCAATGAATATTGTAAATGCACAAACAGTAATATCTCCACATTGCAAGGTGCAATTCTGAAATTTTTTGCTTTTTCCTGTTAATCCTAGCATGATAAAGAAGATTCAAAGAGAGTGAGATGCCAGCTCCTTTCATTCAGTCAGTAGCTTCAAACATTTCTGGACGTTTTTCAATGGCAAAAATCAATGAATATTGTAAATGCACAAACAGTAATATCTCCACATTGCACGGTGCAATTCTGAAATTTTTTGCTTTTTCCTGCTAATCCTAGCATGATAAAGAAGATTCAAAGAGAGTGAGATGCCAGCTCCTTTCATTCAGTCAGTAGCTTCAAACATTTCTGGTATATGAAAAACATGTTTTTCAATGGCAAAAATCAATGAATATTGTAAATGCACAAACAGTAATATCTCCACATTGCAAGGTGCAATTCTGAAATTTTTTGCTTTTTCCTGCTAATCCTAGCATGATAAAGAAGATTCAAAGAGAGTGAGATGCCAGCTCCTTTCATTCAGTCAGTAGCTTCAAACATTTCTGGTATATGAAAAACATGTTTTTCAATGGCAAAAATCAATGAATATTGTAAATGCACAAACAGTAATATCTCCACATTGCACGGTGCAATTCTGAAATTTTTTGCTTTTTCCTGCTAATCCTAGCATGATAAAGAAGATTCAAAGAGAGTGAGATGCCAGCTCCTTTCATTCAGTCAGTAGCTTCAAACATTTCTGGTATATGAAAAACATGTTTTTCAATGGCAAAAATCAATGAATATTGTAAATGCACAAACAGTAATATCTCCACATTGCAAGGTGCAATTCTGAAATTTTTAGCTTTTTCCTGCTAATCCTAGCATGATAAAGAAGATTCAAAGAGAGTGAGATGCCAGCTCCTTTCATTCAGTCAGTAGCTTCAAACATTTCTGGACGTTTTTCAATGGCAAAAATCAATGAATATTGTAAATGCACAAACAGTAATATCTCCACATTGCACGGTGCAATTCTGAAATTTTTAGCTTTTTCCTGTTAATCCTAGCATGATAAAGAAGATTCAAAGAGAGTGAGATGCCAGCTCCTTTCATTCAGTCAGTAGCTTCAAACATTTCTGGACGTTTTTCAATGGCAAAAATCAATGAATATTGTAAATGCACAAACAGTAATATCTCCACATTGCACGGTGCAATTCTGAAATTTTTAGCTTTTTCCTGTTAATCCTAGCATGATAAAGAAGATTCAAAGAGAGTGAGATGCCAGCTCCTTTCATTCAGTCAGTAGCTTCAAACATTTCTGGTATATGAAAAACATGTTTTTCAATGGCAAAAATCAATGAATATTGTAAATGCACAAACAGTAATATCTCCACATTGCACGGTGCAATTCTGAAATTTTTAGCTTTTTCCTGTTAATCCTAGCATGATAAAGAAGATTCAAAGAGAGTGAGATGCCAGCTCCTTTCATTCAGTCAGTAGCTTCAAACATTTCTGGTATATGAAAAACATGTTTTTCAATGGCAAAAATCAATGAATATTGTAAATGCACAAACAGTAATATCTCCACATTGCAAGGTGCAATTCTGAAATTTTTAGCTTTTTCCTGCTAATCCTAGCATGATAAAGAAGATTCAAAGAGAGTGAGATGCCAGCTCCTTTCATTCAGTCAGTAGCTTCAAACATTTCTGGTATATGAAAAACATGTTTTTCAATGGCAAAAATCAATGAATATTGTAAATGCACAAACAGTAATATCTCCACATTGCAAGGTGCAATTCTGAAATTTTTTGCTTTTTCCTGTTAATCCTAGCATGATAAAGAAGATTCAAAGAGAGTGAGATGCCAGCTCCTTTCATTCAGTCAGTAGCTTCAAACATTTCTGGACGTTTTTCAATGGCAAAAATCAATGAATATTGTAAATGCACAAACAGTAATATCTCCACATTGCACGGTGCAATTCTGAAATTTTTTGCTTTTTCCTGCTAATCCTAGCATGATAAAGAAGATTCAAAGAGAGTGAGATGCCAGCTCCTTTCATTCAGTCAGTAGCTTCAAACATTTCTGGTATATGAAAAACATGTTTTTCAATGGCAAAAATCAATGAATATTGTAAATGCACAAACAGTAATATCTCCACATTGCAAAGTGCAATTCTGAAATTTTTTGCTTTTTCCTGCTAATCCTAGCATGATAAAGAAGATTCAAAGAGAGTGAGATGCCAGCTCCTTTCATTCAGTCAGTAGCTTCAAACATTTCTGGTATATGAAAAACATGTTTTTCAATGGCAAAAATCAATGAATATTGTAAATGCACAAACAGTAATATCTCCACATTGCACGGTGCAATTCTGAAATTTTTTGCTTTTTCCTGCTAATCCTAGCATGATAAAGAAGATTCAAAGAGAGTGAGATGCCAGCTCCTTTCATTCAGTCAGTAGCTTCAAACATTTCTGGTATATGAAAAACATGTTTTTCAATGGCAAAAATCAATGAATATTGTAAATGCACAAACAGTAATATCTCCACATTGCAAGGTGCAATTCTGAAATTTTTAGCTTTTTCCTGCTAATCCTAGCATGATAAAGACGATTCAAAGAGAGTGAGATGCCAGCTCCTTTCATTCAGTCAGTAGCTTCAAACATTTCTGGTATATGAAAAACATGTTTTTCAATGGCAAAAATCAATGAATATTGTAAATGCACAAACAGTAATATCTCCACATTGCAAGGTGCAATTCTGAAATTTTTTGCTTTTTCCTGTTAATCCTAGCATGATAAAGAAGATTCAAAGAGAGTGAGATGCCAGCTCCTTTCATTCAGTCAGTAGCTTCAAACATTTCTGGACGTTTTTCAATGGCAAAAATCAATGAATATTGTAAATGCACAAACAGTAATATCTCCACATTGCACGGTGCAATTCTGAAATTTTTTGCTTTTTCCTGCTAATCCTAGCATGATAAAGAAGATTCAAAGAGAGTGAGATGCCAGCTCCTTTCATTCAGTCAGTAGCTTCAAACATTTCTGGTATATGAAAAACATGTTTTTCAATGGCAAAAATCAATGAATATTGTAAATGCACAAACAGTAATATCTCCACATTGCAAAGTGCAATTCTGAAATTTTTTGCTTTTTCCTGCTAATCCTAGCATGATAAAGAAGATTCAAAGAGAGTGAGATGCCAGCTCCTTTCATTCAGTCAGTAGCTTCAAACATTTCTGGTATATGAAAAACATGTTTTTCAATGGCAAAAATCAATGAATATTGTAAATGCACAAACAGTAATATCTCCACATTGCACGGTGCAATTCTGAAATTTTTTGCTTTTTCCTGCTAATCCTAGCATGATAAAGAAGATTCAAAGAGAGTGAGATGCCAGCTCCTTTCATTCAGTCAGTAGCTTCAAACATTTCTGGTATATGAAAAACATGTTTTTCAATGGCAAAAATCAATGAATATTGTAAATGCACAAACAGTAATATCTCCACATTGCACGGTGCAATTCTGAAATTTTTAGCTTTTTCCTGCTAATCCTAGCATGATAAAGAAGATTCAAAGAGAGTGAGATGCCAGCTCCTTTCATTCAGTCAGTAGCTTCAAACATTTCTGGACGTTTTTCAATGGCAAAAATCAATGAATATTGTAAATGCACAAACAGTAATATCTCCACATTGCACGGTGCAATTCTGAAATTTTTAGCTTTTTCCTGTTAATCCTAGCATGATAAAGAAGATTCAAAGAGAGTGAGATGCCAGCTCCTTTCATTCAGTCAGTAGCTTCAAACATTTCTGGTATATGAAAAACATGTTTTTCAATGGCAAAAATCAATGAATATTGTAAATGCACAAACAGTAATATCTCCACATTGCAAGGTGCAATTCTGAAATTTTTTGCTTTTTCCTGCTAATCCTAGCATGATAAAGAAGATTCAAAGAGAGTGAGATGCCAGCTCCTTTCATTCAGTCAGTAGCTTCAAACATTTCTGGTATATGAAAAACATGTTTTTCAATGGCAAAAATCAATGAATATTGTAAATGCACAAACAGTAATATCTCCACATTGCACGGTGCAATTCTGAAATTTTTAGCTTTTTTCCTGCTAATCCTAGCATGATAAAGAAGATTCAAAGAGAGTGAGATGCCAGCTCCTTTCATTCAGTCAGTAGCTTCAAACATTTCTGGACGTTTTTCAATGGCAAAAATCAATGAATATTGTAAATGCACAAACAGTAATATCTCCACATTGCAAGGTGCAATTCTGAAATTTTTTGCTTTTTCCTGCTAATCCTAGCATGATAAAGAAGATTCAAAGAGAGTGAGATGCCAGCTCCTTTCATTCAGTCAGTAGCTTCAAACATTTCTGGTATATGAAAAACATGTTTTTCAATGGCAAAAATCAATGAATATTGTAAATGCACAAACAGTAATATCTCCACATTGCACGGTGCAATTCTGAAATTTTTTGCTTTTTCCTGTTAATCCTAGCATGATAAAGAAGATTCAAAGAGAGTGAGATGCCAGCTCCTTTCATTCAGTCAGTAGCTTCAAACATTTCTGGTATATGAAAAACATGTTTTTCAATGGCAAAAATCAATGAATATTGTAAATGCACAAACAGTAATATCTCCACATTGCAAGGTGCAATTCTGAAATTTTTAGCTTTTTCCTGTTAATCCTAGCATGATAAAGAAGATTCAAAGAGAGTGAGATGCCAGCTCCTTTCATTCAGTCAGTAGCTTCAAACATTTCTGGTATATGAAAAACATGTTTTTCAAAGGCAAAAATCAATGAATATTGTAAATGCACAAACAGTAATATCTCCACATTGCAAGGTGCAATTCTGAAATTTTTAGCTTTTTCCTGTTAATCCTAGCATGATAAAGAAGATTCAAAGAGAGTGAGATGCCAGCTCCTTTCATTCAGTCAGTAGCTTCAAACATTTCTGGACGTTTTTCAATGGCAAAAATCAATGAATATTGTAAATGCACAAACAGTAATATCTCCACATTGCAAGGTGCAATTCTGAAATTTTTTGCTTTTTCCTGCTAATCCTAGCATGATAAAGAAGATTCAAAGAGAGTGAGATGCCAGCTCCTTTCATTCAGTCAGTAGCTTCAAACATTTCTGGCATATGAAAAACATGTTTTTCAATGGCAAAAATCAATGAATATTGTAAATGCACAAACAGTAATATCTCCACATTGCAAGGTGCAATTCTGAAATTTTTAGCTTTTTCCTGTTAATCCTAGCATGATAAAGAAGATTCAAAGAGAGTGAGATGCCAGCTCCTTTCATTCAGTCAGTAGCTTCAAACATTTCTGGTATATGAAAAACATGTTTTTCAATGGCAAAAATCAATGAATATTGTAAATGCACAAACAGTAATATCTCCACATTGCAAGGTGCAATTCTGAAATTTTTAGCTTTTTCCTGTTAATCCTAGCATGATAAAGAAGATTCAAAGAGAGTGAGATGCCAGCTCCTTTCATTCAGTCAGTAGCTTCAAACATTTCTGGACGTTTTTCAATGGCAAAAATCAATGAATATTGTAAATGCACAAACAGTAATATCTCCACATTGCAAGGTGCAATTCTGAAATTTTTAGCTTTTTCCTGCTAATCCTAGCATGATAAAGAAGATTCAAAGAGAGTGAGATGCCAGCTCCTTTCATTCAGTCAGTAGCTTCAAACATTTCTGGTATATGAAAAACATGTTTTTCAATGGCAAAAATCAATGAATATTGTAAATGCACAAACAGTAATATCTCCACATTGCACGGTGCAATTCTGAAATTTTTTGCTTTTTCCTGTTAATCCTAGCATGATAAAGAAGATTCAAAGAGAGTGAGATGCCAGCTCCTTTCATTCAGTCAGTAGCTTCAAACATTTCTGGTATATGAAAAACATGTTTTTCAATGGCAAAAATCAATGAATATTGTAAATGCACAAACAGTAATATCTCCACATTGCAAGGTGCAATTCTGAAATTTTTAGCTTTTTCCTGTTAATCCTAGCATGATAAAGAAGATTCAAAGAGAGTGAGATGCCAGCTCCTTTCATTCAGTCAGTAGCTTCAAACATTTCTGGTATATGAAAAACATGTTTTTCAAAGGCAAAAATCAATGAATATTGTAAATGCACAAACAGTAATATCTCCACATTGCAAGGTGCAATTCTGAAATTTTTAGCTTTTTCCTGTTAATCCTAGCATGATAAAGAAGATTCAAAGAGAGTGAGATGCCAGCTCCTTTCATTCAGTCAGTAGCTTCAAACATTTCTGGACGTTTTTCAATGGCAAAAATCAATGAATATTGTAAATGCACAAACAGTAATATCTCCACATTGCAAGGTGCAATTCTGAAATTTTTTGCTTTTTCCTGCTAATCCTAGCATGATAAAGAAGATTCAAAGAGAGTGAGATGCCAGCTCCTTTCATTCAGTCAGTAGCTTCAAACATTTCTGGTATATGAAAAACATGTTTTTCAATGGCAAAAATCAATGAATATTGTAAATGCACAAACAGTAATATCTCCACATTGCAAGGTGCAATTCTGAAATTTTTAGCTTTTTCCTGTTAATCCTAGCATGATAAAGAAGATTCAAAGAGAGTGAGATGCCAGCTCCTTTCATTCAGTCAGTAGCTTCAAACATTTCTGGTATATGAAAAACATGTTTTTCAATGGCAAAAATCAATGAATATTGTAAATGCACAAACAGTAATATCTCCACATTGCAAGGTGCAATTCTGAAATTTTTAGCTTTTTCCTGTTAATCCTAGCATGATAAAGAAGATTCAAAGAGAGTGAGATGCCAGCTCCTTTCATTCAGTCAGTAGCTTCAAACATTTCTGGACGTTTTTCAATGGCAAAAATCAATGAATATTGTAAATGCACAAACAGTAATATCTCCACATTGCAAGGTGCAATTCTGAAATTTTTAGCTTTTTCCTGCTAATCCTAGCATGATAAAGAAGATTCAAAGAGAGTGAGATGCCAGCTCCTTTCATTCAGTCAGTAGCTTCAAACATTTCTGGTATATGAAAAACATGTTTTTCAATGGCAAAAATCAATGAATATTGTAAATGCACAAACAGTAATATCTCCACATTGCACGGTGCAATTCTGAAATTTTTAGCTTTTTCCTGTTAATCCTAGCATGATAAAGAAGATTCAAAGAGAGTGAGATGCCAGCTCCTTTCATTCAGTCAGTAGCTTCAAACATTTCTGGTATATGAAAAACATGTTTTTCAATGGCAAAAATCAATGAATATTGTAAATGCACAAACAGTAATATCTCCACATTGCACGGTGCAATTCTGAAATTTTTAGCTTTTTCCTGTTAATCCTAGCATGATAAAGAAGATTCAAAGAGAGTGAGATGCCAGCTCCTTTCATTCAGTCAGTAGCTTCAAACATTTCTGGTATATGAAAAACATGTTTTTCAATGGCAAAAATCAATGAATATTGTAAATGCACAAACAGTAATATCTCCACATTGCAAGGTGCAATTCTGAAATTTTTAGCTTTTTCCTGCTAATCCTAGCATGATAAAGAAGATTCAAAGAGAGTGAGATGCCAGCTCCTTTCATTCAGTCAGTAGCTTCAAACATTTCTGGTATATGAAAAACATGTTTTTCAATGGCAAAAATCAATGAATATTGTAAATGCACAAACAGTAATATCTCCACATTGCAAGGTGCAATTCTGAAATTTTTTGCTTTTTCCTGTTAATCCTAGCATGATAAAGAAGATTCAAAGAGAGTGAGATGCCAGCTCCTTTCATTCAGTCAGTAGCTTCAAACATTTCTGGACGTTTTTCAATGGCAAAAATCAATGAATATTGTAAATGCACAAACAGTAATATCTCCACATTGCAAGGTGCAATTCTGAAATTTTTTGCTTTTTCCTGTTAATCCTAGCATGATAAAGAAGATTCAAAGAGAGTGAGATGCCAGCTCCTTTCATTCAGTCAGTAGCTTCAAACATTTCTGGTATATGAAAAACATGTTTTTCAATGGCAAAAATCAATGAATATTGTAAATGCACAAACAGTAATATCTCCACATTGCAAGGTGCAATTCTGAAATTTTTAGCTTTTTCCTGCTAATCCTAGCATGATAAAGAAGATTCAAAGAGAGTGAGATGCCAGCTCCTTTCATTCAGTCAGTAGCTTCAAACATTTCTGGTATATGAAAAACATGTTTTTCAATGGCAAAAATCAATGAATATTGTAAATGCACAAACAGTAATATCTCCACATTGCACGGTGCAATTCTGAAATTTTTAGCTTTTTCCTGTTAATCCTAGCATGATAAAGAAGATTCAAAGAGAGTGAGATGCCAGCTCCTTTCATTCAGTCAGTAGCTTCAAACATTTCTGGTATATGAAAAACATGTTTTTCAATGGCAAAAATCAATGAATATTGTAAATGCACAAACAGTAATATCTCCACATTGCACGGTGCAATTCTGAAATTTTTAGCTTTTTCCTGTTAATCCTAGCATGATAAAGAAGATTCAAAGAGAGTGAGATGCCAGCTCCTTTCATTCAGTCAGTAGCTTCAAACATTTCTGGACGTTTTTCAATGGCAAAAATCAATGAATATTGTAAATGCACAAACAGTAATATCTCCACATTGCACGGTGCAATTCTGAAATTTTTTGCTTTTTCCTGTTAATCCTAGCATGATAAAGAAGATTCAAAGAGAGTGAGATGCCAGCTCCTTTCATTCAGTCAGTAGCTTCAAACATTTCTGGTATATGAAAAACATGTTTTTCAATGGCAAAAATCAATGAATATTGTAAATGCACAAACAGTAATATCTCCACATTGCACGGTGCAATTCTGAAATTTTTTGCTTTTTCCTGCTAATCCTAGCATGATAAAGAAGATTCAAAGAGAGTGAGATGCCAGCTCCTTTCATTCAGTCAGTAGCTTCAAACATTTCTGGACGTTTTTCAATGGCAAAAATCAATGAATATTGTAAATGCACAAACAGTAATATCTCCACATTGCAAGGTGCAATTCTGAAATTTTTAGCTTTTTCCTGCTAATCCTAGCATGATAAAGAAGATTCAAAGAGAGTGAGATGCCAGCTCCTTTCATTCAGTCAGTAGCTTCAAACATTTCTGGTATATGAAAAACATGTTTTTCAATGGCAAAAATCAATGAATATTGTAAATGCACAAACAGTAATATCTCCACATTGCAAGGTGCAATTCTGAAATTTTTTGCTTTTTCCTGCTAATCCTAGCATGATAAAGAAGATTCAAAGAGAGTGAGATGCCAGCTCCTTTCATTCAGTCAGTAGCTTCAAACATTTCTGGTATATGAAAAACATGTTTTTCAATGGCAAAAATCAATGAATATTGTAAATGCACAAACAGTAATATCTCCACATTGCACGGTGCAATTCTGAAATTTTTTGCTTTTTCCTGTTAATCCTAGCATGATAAAGAAGATTCAAAGAGAGTGAGATGCCAGCTCCTTTCATTCAGTCAGTAGCTTCAAACATTTCTGGTATATGAAAAACATGTTTTTCAATGGCAAAAATCAATGAATATTGTAAATGCACAAACAGTAATATCTCCACATTGCAAGGTGCAATTCTGAAATTTTTTGCTTTTTCCTGTTAATCCTAGCATGATAAAGAAGATTCAAAGAGAGTGAGATGCCAGCTCCTTTCATTCAGTCAGTAGCTTCAAACATTTCTGGACGTTTTTCAATGGCAAAAATCAATGAATATTGTAAATGCACAAACAGTAATATCTCCACATTGCAAGGTGCAATTCTGAAATTTTTTGCTTTTTCCTGTTAATCCTAGCATGATAAAGAAGATTCAAAGAGAGTGAGATGCCAGCTCCTTTCATTCAGTCAGTAGCTTCAAACATTTCTGGTATATGAAAAACATGTTTTTCAATGGCAAAAATCAATGAATATTGTAAATGCACAAACAGTAATATCTCCACATTGCAAGGTGCAATTCTGAATTTTTTAGCTTTTTCCTGCTAATCCTAGCATGATAAAGAAGATTCAAAGAGAGTGAGATGCCAGCTCCTTTCATTCAGTCAGTAGCTTCAAACATTTCTGGTATATGAAAAACATGTTTTTCAATGGCAAAAATCAATGAATATTGTAAATGCACAAACAGTAATATCTCCACATTGCACGGTGCAATTCTGAAATTTTTAGCTTTTTCCTGTTAATCCTAGCATGATAAAGAAGATTCAAAGAGAGTGAGATGCCAGCTCCTTTCATTCAGTCAGTAGCTTCAAACATTTCTGGTATATGAAAAACATGTTTTTCAATGGCAAAAATCAATGAATATTGTAAATGCACAAACAGTAATATCTCCACATTGCACGGTGCAATTCTGAAATTTTTAGCTTTTTCCTGTTAATCCTAGCATGATAAAGAAGATTCAAAGAGAGTGAGATGCCAGCTCCTTTCATTCAGTCAGTAGCTTCAAACATTTCTGGACGTTTTTCAATGGCAAAAATCAATGAATATTGTAATTGCACAAACAGTAATATCTCCACATTGCACGGTGCAATTCTGAAATTTTTTGCTTTTTCCTGTTAATCCTAGCATGATAAAGAAGATTCAAAGAGAGTGAGATGCCAGCTCCTTTCATTCAGTCAGTAGCTTCAAACATTTCTGGTATATGAAAAACATGTTTTTCAATGGCAAAAATCAATGAATATTGTAAATGCACAAACAGTAATATCTCCACATTGCACGGTGCAATTCTGAAATTTTTTGCTTTTTCCTGCTAATCCTAGCATGATAAAGAAGATTCAAAGAGAGTGAGATGCCAGCTCCTTTCATTCAGTCAGTAGCTTCAAACATTTCTGGACGTTTTTCAATGGCAAAAATCAATGAATATTGTAAATGCACAAACAGTAATATCTCCACATTGCAAGGTGCAATTCTGAAATTTTTAGCTTTTTCCTGCTAATCCTAGCATGATAAAGAAGATTCAAAGAGAGTGAGATGCCAGCTCCTTTCATTCAGTCAGTAGCTTCAAACATTTCTGGTATATGAAAAACATGTTTTTCAATGGCAAAAATCAATGAATATTGTAAATGCACAAACAGTAATATCTCCACATTGCAAGGTGCAATTCTGAAATTTTTTGCTTTTTCCTGCTAATCCTAGCATGATAAAGAAGATTCAAAGAGAGTGAGATGCCAGCTCCTTTCATTCAGTCAGTAGCTTCAAACATTTCTGGTATATGAAAAACATGTTTTTCAATGGCAAAAATCAATGAATATTGTAAATGCACAAACAGTAATATCTCCACATTGCAAGGTGCAATTCTGAATTTTTTAGCTTTTTCCTGCTAATCCTAGCATGATAAAGAAGATTCAAAGAGAGTGAGATGCCAGCTCCTTTCATTCAGTCAGTAGCTTCAAACATTTCTGGTATATGAAAAACATGTTTTTCAATGGCAAAAATCAATGAATATTGTAAATGCACAAACAGTAATATCTCCACATTGCACGGTGCAATTCTGAAATTTTTAGCTTTTTCCTGTTAATCCTAGCATGATAAAGAAGATTCAAAGAGAGTGAGATGCCAGCTCCTTTCATTCAGTCAGTAGCTTCAAACATTTCTGGTATATGAAAAACATGTTTTTCAATGGCAAAAATCAATGAATATTGTAAATGCACAAACAGTAATATCTCCACATTGCACGGTGCAATTCTGAAATTTTTAGCTTTTTCCTGTTAATCCTAGCATGATAAAGAAGATTCAAAGAGAGTGAGATGCCAGCTCCTTTCATTCAGTCAGTAGCTTCAAACATTTCTGGACGTTTTTCAATGGCAAAAATCAATGAATATTGTAATTGCACAAACAGTAATATCTCCACATTGCACGGTGCAATTCTGAAATTTTTTGCTTTTTCCTGTTAATCCTAGCATGATAAAGAAGATTCAAAGAGAGTGAGATGCCAGCTCCTTTCATTCAGTCAGTAGCTTCAAACATTTCTGGTATATGAAAAACATGTTTTTCAATGGCAAAAATCAATGAATATTGTAAATGCACAAACAGTAATATCTCCACATTGCACGGTGCAATTCTGAAATTTTTTGCTTTTTCCTGCTAATCCTAGCATGATAAAGAAGATTCAAAGAGAGTGAGATGCCAGCTCCTTTCATTCAGTCAGTAGCTTCAAACATTTCTGGACGTTTTTCAATGGCAAAAATCAATGAATATTGTAAATGCACAAACAGTAATATCTCCACATTGCAAGGTGCAATTCTGAAATTTTTAGCTTTTTCCTGCTAATCCTAGCATGATAAAGAAGATTCAAAGAGAGTGAGATGCCAGCTCCTTTCATTCAGTCAGTAGCTTCAAACATTTCTGGTATATGAAAAACATGTTTTTCAATGGCAAAAATCAATGAATATTGTAAATGCACAAACAGTAATATCTCCACATTGCAAGGTGCAATTCTGAAATTTTTTGCTTTTTCCTGCTAATCCTAGCATGATAAAGAAGATTCAAAGAGAGTGAGATGCCAGCTCCTTTCATTCAGTCAGTAGCTTCAAACATTTCTGGTATATGAAAAACATGTTTTTCAATGGCAAAAATCAATGAATATTGTAAATGCACAAACAGTAATATCTCCACATTGCACGGTGCAATTCTGAAATTTTTTGCTTTTTCCTGTTAATCCTAGCATGATAAAGAAGATTCAAAGAGAGTGAGATGCCAGCTCCTTTCATTCAGTCAGTAGCTTCAAACATTTCTGGTATATGAAAAACATGTTTTTCAATGGCAAAAATCAATGAATATTGTAAATGCACAAACAGTAATATCTCCACATTGCACGGTGCAATTCTGAAATTTTTAGCTTTTTCCTGCTAATCCTAGCATGATAAAGAAGATTCAAAGAGAGTGAGATGCCAGCTCCTTTCATTCAGTCAGTAGCTTCAAACATTTCTGGTATATGAAAAACATGTTTTTCAATGGCAAAAATCAATGAATATTGTAAATGCACAAACAGTAATATCTCCACATTGCAAGGTGCAATTCTGAAATTTTTTGCTTTTTCCTGTTAATCCTAGCATGATAAAGAAGATTCAAAGAGAGTGAGATGCCAGCTCCTTTCATTCAGTCAGTAGCTTCAAACATTTCTGGTATATGAAAAACATGTTTTTCAATGGCAAAAATCAATGAATATTGTAAATGCACAAACAGTAATATCTCCACATTGCAAGGTGCAATTCTGAAATTTTTTGCTTTTTCCTGTTAATCCTAGCATGATAAAGAAGATTCAAAGAGAGTGAGATGCCAGCTCCTTTCATTCAGTCAGTAGCTTCAAACATTTCTGGTATATGAAAAACATGTTTTTCAATGGCAAAAATCAATGAATATTGTAAATGCACAAACAGTAATATCTCCACATTGCACGGTGCAATTCTGAAATTTTTAGCTTTTTCCTGCTAATCCTAGCATGATAAAGAAGATTCAAAGAGAGTGAGATGCCAGCTCCTTTCATTCAGTCAGTAGCTTCAAACATTTCTGGTATATGAAAAACATGTTTTTCAATGGCAAAAATCAATGAATATTGTAAATGCACAAACAGTAATATCTCCACATTGCACGGTGCAATTCTGAAATTTTTTGCTTTTTCCTGCTAATCCTAGCATGATAAAGAAGATTCAAAGAGAGTGAGATGCCAGCTCCTTTCATTCAGTCAGTAGCTTCAAACATTTCTGGTATATGAAAAACATGTTTTTCAATGGCAAAAATCAATGAATATTGTAAATGCACAAACAGTAATATCTCCACATTGCAAGGTGCAATTCTGAAATTTTTAGCTTTTTCCTGCTAATCCTAGCATGATAAAGAAGATTCAAAGAGAGTGAGATGCCAGCTCCTTTCATTCAGTCAGTAGCTTCAAACATTTCTGGTATATGAAAAACATGTTTTTCAATGGCAAAAATCAATGAATATTGTAAATGCACAAACAGTAATATCTCCACATTGCAAGGTGCAATTCTGAAATTTTTTGCTTTTTCCTGTTAATCCTAGCATGATAAAGAAGATTCAAAGAGAGTGAGATGCCAGCTCCTTTCATTCAGTCAGTAGCTTCAAACATTTCTGGACGTTTTTCAATGGCAAAAATCAATGAATATTGTAAATGCACAAACAGTAATATCTCCACATTGCAAGGTGCAATTCTGAAATTTTTTGCTTTTTCCTGTTAATCCTAGCATGATAAAGAAGATTCAAAGAGAGTGAGATGCCAGCTCCTTTCATTCAGTCAGTAGCTTCAAACATTTCTGGTATATGAAAAACATGTTTTTCAATGGCAAAAATCAATGAATATTGTAAATGCACAAACAGTAATATCTCCACATTGCAAGGTGAAATTCTGAAATTTTTAGCTTTTTCCTGCTAATCCTAGCATGATAAAGAAGATTCAAAGAGAGTGAGATGCCAGCTCCTTTCATTCAGTCAGTAGCTTCAAACATTTCTGGTATATGAAAAACATGTTTTTCAATGGCAAAAATCAATGAATATTGTAAATGCACAATCAGTAATATCTCCACATTGCACGGTGCAATTCTGAAATTTTTAGCTTTTTCCTGTTAATCCTAGCATGATAAAGAAGATTCAAAGAGAGTGAGATGCCAGCTCCTTTCATTCAGTCAGTAGCTTCAAACATTTCTGGTATATGAAAAACATGTTTTTCAATGGCAAAAATCAATGAATATTGTAAATGCACAAACAGTAATATCTCCACATTGCACGGTGCAATTCTGAAATTTTTAGCTTTTTCCTGTTAATCCTAGCATGATAAAGAAGATTCAAAGAGAGTGAGATGCCAGCTCCTTTCATTCAGTCAGTAGCTTCAAACATTTCTGGACGTTTTTCAATGGCAAAAATCAATGAATATTGTAAATGCACAAACAGTAATATCTCCACATTGCACGGTGCAATTCTGAAATTTTTTGCTTTTTCCTGTTAATCCTAGCATGATAAAGAAGATTCAAAGAGAGTGAGATGCCAGCTCCTTTCATTCAGTCAGTAGCTTCAAACATTTCTGGTATATGAAAAACATGTTTTTCAATGGCAAAAATCAATGAATATTGTAAATGCACAAACAGTAATATCTCCACATTGCACGGTGCAATTCTGAAATTTTTTGCTTTTTCCTGCTAATCCTAGCATGATAAAGAAGATTCAAAGAGAGTGAGATGCCAGCTCCTTTCATTCAGTCAGTAGCTTCAAACATTTCTGGACGTTTTTCAATGGCAAAAATCAATGAATATTGTAAATGCACAAACAGTAATATCTCCACATTGCAAGGTGCAATTCTGAAATTTTTAGCTTTTTCCTGCTAATCCTAGCATGATAAAGAAGATTCAAAGAGAGTGAGATGCCAGCTCCTTTCATTCAGTCAGTAGCTTCAAACATTTCTGGTATATGAAAAACATGTTTTTCAATGGCAAAAATCAATGAATATTGTAAATGCACAAACAGTAATATCTCCACATTGCAAGGTGCAATTCTGAAATTTTTTGCTTTTTCCTGCTAATCCTAGCATGATAAAGAAGATTCAAAGAGAGTGAGATGCCAGCTCCTTTCATTCAGTCAGTAGCTTCAAACATTTCTGGTATATGAAAAACATGTTTTTCAATGGCAAAAATCAATGAATATTGTAAATGCACAAACAGTAATATCTCCACATTGCACGGTGCAATTCTGAAATTTTTTGCTTTTTCCTGTTAATCCTAGCATGATAAAGAAGATTCAAAGAGAGTGAGATGCCAGCTCCTTTCATTCAGTCAGTAGCTTCAAACATTTCTGGTATATGAAAAACATGTTTTTCAATGGCAAAAATCAATGAATATTGTAAATGCACAAACAGTAATATCTCCACATTGCACGGTGCAATTCTGAAATTTTTAGCTTTTTCCTGTTAATCCTAGCATGATAAAGAAGATTCAAAGAGAGTGAGATGCCAGCTCCTTTCATTCAGTCAGTAGCTTCAAACATTTCTGGTATATGAAAAACATGTTTTTCAATGGCAAAAATCAATGAATATTGTAAATGCACAAACAGTAATATCTCCACATTGCAAGGTGCAATTGTGAAATTTTTTGATTTTTCCTGTTAATCCTAGCATGATAAAGAAGATTCAAAGAGAGTGAGATGCCAGCTCCTTTCATTCAGTCAGTAGCTTCAAACATTTCTGGTATATGAAAAACATGTTTTTCAATGGCAAAAATCAATGAATATTGTAAATGCACAAACAGTAATATCTCCACATTGCAAGGTGCAATTCTGAAATTTTTTGCTTTTTCCTGTTAATCCTAGCATGATAAAGAAGATTCAAAGAGAGTGAGATGCCAGCTCCTTTCATTCAGTCAGTAGCTTCAAACATTTCTGGTATATGAAAAACATGTTTTTCAATGGCAAAAATCAATGAATATTGTAAATGCACAAACAGTAATATCTCCACATTGCACGGTGCAATTCTGAAATTTTTAGCTTTTTCCTGCTAATCCTAGCATGATAAAGAAGATTCAAAGAGAGTGAGATGCCAGCTCCTTTCATTCAGTCAGTAGCTTCAAACATTTCTGGTATATGAAAAACATGTTTTTCAATGGCAAAAATCAATGAATATTGTAAATGCACAAACAGTAATATCTCCACATTGCACGGTGCAATTCTGAAATTTTTTGCTTTTTCCTGCTAATCCTAGCATGATAAAGAAGATTCAAAGAGAGTGAGATGCCAGCTCCTTTCATTCAGTCAGTAGCTTCAAACATTTCTGGACGTTTTTCAATGGCAAAAATCAATGAATATTGTAAATGCACAAACAGTAATATCTCCACATTGCAAGGTGCAATTCTGAAATTTTTAGCTTTTTCCTGTTAATCCTAGCATGATAAAGAAGATTCAAAGAGAGTGAGATGCCAGCTCCTTTCATTCAGTCAGTAGCTTCAAACATTTCTGGACGTTTTTCAATGGCAAAAATCAATGAATATTGTAAATGCACAAACAGTAATATCTCCACATTGCACGGTGCAATTCTGAAATTTTTAGCTTTTTCCTGTTAATCCTAGCATGATAAAGAAGATTCAAAGAGAGTGAGATGCCAGCTCCTTTCATTCAGTCAGTAGCTTCAAACATTTCTGGTATATGAAAAACATGTTTTTCAATGGCAAAAATCAATGAATATTGTAAATGCACAAACAGTAATATCTCCACATTGCACGGTGCAATTCTGAAATTTTTTGCTTTTTCCTGTTAATCCTAGCATGATAAAGAAGATTCAAAGAGAGTGAGATGCCAGCTCCTTTCATTCAGTCAGTAGCTTCAAACATTTCTGGTATATGAAAAACATGTTTTTCAATGGCAAAAATCAATGAATATTGTAAATGCACAAACAGTAATATCTCCACATTGCAAGGTGCAATTCTGAAATTTTTTGCTTTTTCCTGTTAATCCTAGCATGATAAAGAAGATTCAAAGAGAGTGAGATGCCAGCTCCTTTCATTCAGTCAGTAGCTTCAAACATTTCTGGTATATGAAAAACATGTTTTTCAATGGCAAAAATCAATGAATATTGTAAATGCACAAACAGTAATATCTCCACATTGCACGGTGCAATTCTGAAATTTTTTGCTTTTTCCTGCTAATCCTAGCATGATAAAGAAGATTCAAAGAGAGTGAGATGCCAGCTCCTTTCATTCAGTCAGTAGCTTCAAACATTTCTGGTATATGAAAAACATGTTTTTCAATGGCAAAAATCAATGAATATTCTAAATGCACAAACAGTAATATCTCCACATTGCACGGTGCAATTCTGAAATTTTTAGCTTTTTCCTGTTAATCCTAGCATGATAAAGAAGATTCAAAGAGAGTGAGATGCCAGCTCCTTTCATTCAGTCAGTAGCTTCAAACATTTCTGGTATATGAAAAACATGTTTTTCAATGGCAAAAATCAATGAATATTGTAAATGCACAAACAGTAATATCTCCACATTGCAAGGTGCAATTCTGAAATTTTTTGCTTTTTCCTGCTAATCCTAGCATGATAAAGAAGATTCAAAGAGAGTGAGATGCCAGCTCCTTTCATTCAGTCAGTAGCTTCAAACATTTCTGGACGTTTTTCAATGGCAAAAATCAATGAATATTGTAAATGCACAAACAGTAATATCTCCACATTGCACGGTGCAATTCTGAAATTTTTAGCTTTTTCCTGTTAATCCTAGCATGATAAAGAAGATTCAAAGAGAGTGAGATGCCAGCTCCTTTCATTCAGTCAGTAGCTTCAAACATTTCTGGTATATGAAAAACATGTTTTTCAATGGCAAAAATCAATGAATATTGTAAATGCACAAACAGTAATATCTCCACATTGCACGGTGCAATTCTGAAATTTTTTGCTTTTTCCTGCTAATCCTAGCATGATAAAGAAGATTCAAAGAGAGTGAGATGCCAGCTCCTTTCATTCAGTCAGTAGCTTCAAACATTTCTGGTATATGAAAAACATGTTTTTCAATGGCAAAAATCAATGAATATTGTAAATGCACAAACAGTAATATCTCCACATTGCAAGGTGCAATTCTGAAATTTTTTGCTTTTTCCTGCTAATCCTAGCATGATAAAGAAGATTCAAAGAGAGTGAGATGCCAGCTCCTTTCATTCAGTCAGTAGCTTCAAACATTTCTGGTATATGAAAAACATGTTTTTCAATGGCAAAAATCAATGAATATTGTAAATGCACAAACAGTAATATCTCCACATTGCACGGTGCAATTCTGAAATTTTTTGCTTTTTCCTGCTAATCCTAGCATGATAAAGAAGATTCAAAGAGAGTGAGATGCCAGCTCCTTTCATTCAGTCAGTAGCTTCAAACATTTCTGGACGTTTTTCAATGGCAAAAATCAATGAATATTGTAAATGCACAAACAGTAATATCTCCACATTGCACGGTGCAATTCTGAAATTTTTTGCTTTTTCCTGCTAATCCTAGCATGATAAAGAAGATTCAAAGAGAGTGAGATGCCAGCTCCTTTCATTCAGTCAGTAGCTTCAAACATTTCTGGTATATGAAAAACATGATTTTCAATGGCAAAAATCAATGAATATTGTAAATGCACAAACAGTAATATCTCCACATTGCAAGGTGCAATTCTGAAATTTTTTGCTTTTTCCTGCTAATCCTAGCATGATAAAGAAGATTCAAAGAGAGTGAGATGCCAGCTCCTTTCATTCAGTCAGTAGCTTCAAACATTTCTGGTATATGAAAAACATGTTTTTCAATGGCAAAAATCAATGAATATTGTAAATGCACAAACAGTAATATCTCCACATTGCACGGTGCAATTCTGAAATTTTTAGCTTTTTCCTGCTAATCCTAGCATGATAAAGAAGATTCAAAGAGTGAGATGCCAGCTCCTTTCATTCAGTCAGTAGCTTCAAACATTTCTGGTATATGAAAAACATGTTTTTCAATGGCAAAAATCAATGAATATTGTAAATGCACAAACAGTAATATCTCCACATTGCACGGTGCAATTCTGAAATTTTTTGCTTTTTCCTGCTAATCCTAGCATGATAAAGAAGATTCAAAGAGAGTGAGATGCCAGCTCCTTTCATTCAGTCAGTAGCTTCAAACATTTCTGGACGTTTTTCAATGGCAAAAATCAATGAATATTGTAAATGCACAAACAGTAATATCTCCACATTGCAAGGTGCAATTCTGAAATTTTTAGCTTTTTCCTGTTAATCCTAGCATGATAAAGAAGATTCAAAGAGAGTGAGATGCCAGCTCCTTTCATTCAGTCAGTAGCTTCAAACATTTCTGGACGTTTTTCAATGGCAAAAATCAATGAATATTGTAAATGCACAAACAGTAATATCTCCACATTGCACGGTGCAATTCTGAAATTTTTAGCTTTTTCCTGTTAATCCTAGCATGATAAAGAAGATTCAAAGAGAGTGAGATGCCAGCTCCTTTCATTCAGTCAGTAGCTTCAAACATTTCTGGTATATGAAAAACATGTTTTTCAATGGCAAAAATCAATGAATATTGTAAATGCACAAACAGTAATATCTCCACATTGCAAGGTGCAATTCTGAAATTTTTTGCTTTTTCCTGTTAATCCTAGCATGATAAAGAAGATTCAAAGAGAGTGAGATGCCAGCTCCTTTCATTCAGTCAGTAGCTTCAAACATTTCTGGTATATGAAAAACATGTTTTTCAATGGCAAAAATCAATGAATATTGTAAATGCACAAACAGTAATATCTCCACATTGCAAGGTGCAATTCTGAAATTTTTAGCTTTTTCCTGTTAATCCTAGCATGATAAAGAAGATTCAAAGAGAGTGAGATGCCAGCTCCTTTCATTCAGTCAGTAGCTTCAAACATTTCTGGTATATGAAAAACATGTTTTTCAATGGCAAAAATCAATGAATATTGTAAATGCACAAACAGTAATATCTCCACATTGCACGGTGCAATTCTGAAATTTTTTGCTTTTTCCTGCTAATCCTAGCATGATAAAGAAGATTCAAAGAGAGTGAGATGCCAGCTCCTTTCATTCAGTCAGTAGCTTCAAACATTTCTGGTATATGAAAAACATGTTTTTCAATGGCAAAAATCAATGAATATTGTAAATGCACAAACAGTAATATCTCCACATTGCACGGTGCAATTCTGAAACTTTTAGCTTTTTCCTGTTAATCCTAGCATGATAAAGAAGATTCAAAGAGAGTGAGATGCCAGCTCCTTTCATTCAGTCAGTAGCTTCAAACATTTCTGGACGTTTTTCAATGGCAAAAATCAATGAATATTGTAAATGCACAAACAGTAATATCTCCACATTGCAAGGTGCAATTCTGAAATTTTTAGCTTTTTCCTGTTAATCCTAGCATGATAAAGAAGATTCAAAGAGAGTGAGATGCCAGCTCCTTTCATTCAGTCAGTAGCTTCAAACATTTCTGGTATATGAAAAACATGTTTTTCAATGGCAAAAATCAATGAATATTGTAAATGCACAAACAGTAATATCTCCACATTGCACGGTGCAATTCTGAAATTTTTTGCTTTTTCCTGCTAATCCTAGCATGATAAAGAAGATTCAAAGAGAGTGAGATGCCAGCTCCTTTCATTCAGTCAGTAGCTTCAAACATTTCTGGTATATGAAAAACATGTTTTTCAATGGCAAAAATCAATGAATATTGTAAATGCACAAACAGTAATATCTCCACATTGCACGGTGCAATTCTGAAACTTTTAGCTTTTTCCTGTTAATCCTAGCATGATAAAGAAGATTCAAAGAGAGTGAGATGCCAGCTCCTTTCATTCAGTCAGTAGCTTCAAACATTTCTGGACGTTTTTCAATGGCAAAAATCAATGAATATTGTAAATGCACAAACAGTAATATCTCCACATTGCAAGGTGCAATTCTGAAATTTTTAGCTTTTTCCTGTTAATCCTAGCATGATAAAGAAGATTCAAAGAGAGTGAGATGCCAGCTCCTTTCATTCAGTCAGTAGCTTCAAACATTTCTGGTATATGAAAAACATGTTTTTCAATGGCAAAAATCAATGAATATTGTAAATGCACAAACAGTAATATCTCCACATTGCACGGTGCAATTCTGAAATTTTTTGCTTTTTCCTGCTAATCCTAGCATGATAAAGAAGATTCAAAGAGAGTGAGATGCCAGCTCCTTTCATTCAGTCAGTAGCTTCAAACATTTCTGGTATATGAAAAACATGTTTTCCAATGGCAAAAATCAATGAATATTGTAAATGCACAAACAGTAATATCTCCACATTGCACGGTGCAATTCTGAAATTTTTTGCTTTTTCCTGCTAATCCTAGCATGATAAAGAAGATTCAAAGAGAGTGAGATGCCAGCTCCTTTCATTCAGTCAGTAGCTTCAAACATTTCTGGTATATGAAAAACATGTTTTTCAATGGCAAAAATCAATGAATATTGTAAATGCACAAACAGTAATATCTCCACATTGCACGGTGCAATTCTGAAATTTTTAGCTTTTTCCTGCTAATCCTAGCATGATAAAGAAGATTCAAAGAGAGTGAGATGCCAGCTCCTTTCATTCAGTCAGTAGCTTCAAACATTTCTGGTATATGAAAAACATGTTTTTCAATGGCAAAAATCAATGAATATTGTAAATGCACAAACAGTAATATCTCCACATTGCACGGTGCAATTCTGAAATTTTTAGCTTTTTCCTGCTAATCCTAGCATGATAAAGAAGATTCAAAGAGAGTGAGATGCCAGCTCCTTTCATTCAGTCAGTAGCTTCAAACATTTCTGGTATATGAAAAACATGTTTTTCAATGGCAAAAATCAATGAATATTGTAAATGCACAAACAGTAATATCTCCACATTGCAAGGTGCAATTCTGAAATTTTTTGCTTTTTCCTGTTTATCCTAGCATGATAAAGAAGATTCAAAGAGAGTGAGATGCCAGCTCCTTTCATTCAGTCAGTAGCTTCAAACATTTCTGGTATATGAAAAACATGTTTTTCAATGGCAAAAATCAATGAATATTGTAAATGCACAAACAGTAATATCTCCACATTGCAAGGTGCAATTCTGAAATTTTTAGCTTTTTCCTGTTAATCCTAGCATGATAAAGAAGATTCAAAGAGAGTGAGATGCTAGCTCCTTTCATTCAGTCAGTAGCTTCAAACATTTCTGGTATATGAAAAACATGTTTTTCAATGGCAAAAATCAATGAATATTGTAAATGCACAAACAGTAATATCTCCACATTGCAAGGTGCAATTCTGAAATTTTTTGCTTTTTCCTGTTAATCCTAGCATGATAAAGAAGATTCAAAGAGAGTGAGATGCCAGCTCCTTTCATTCAGTCAGTAGCTTCAAACATTTCTGGTATATGAAAAACATGTTTTTCAATGGCAAAAATCAATGAATATTGTAAATGCACAAACAGTAATATCTCCACATTGCACGGTGCAATTCTGAAATTTTTTGCTTTTTCCTGCTAATCCTAGCATGATAAAGAAGATTCAAAGAGAGTGAGATGCCAGCTCCTTTCATTCAGTCAGTAGCTTCAAACATTTCTGGTATATGAAAAACATGTTTTTCAATGGCAAAAATCAATGAATATTGTAAATGCACAAACAGTAATATCTCCGCATTGCACGGTGCAATTCTGAAATTTTTAGCTTTTTCCTGCTAATCCTAGCATGATAAAGAAGATTCAAAGAGAGTGAGATGCCAGCTCCTTTCATTCAGTCAGTAGCTTCAAACATTTCTGGTATATGAAAAACATGTTTTTCAATGGCAAAAATCAATGAATATTGTAAATGCACAAACAGTAATATCTCCACATTGCAAGGTGCAATTCTGAAATTTTTAGCTTTTTCCTGTTAATCCTAGCATGATAAAGAAGATTCAAAGAGAGTGAGATGCCAGCTCCTTTCATTCAGTCAGTAGCTTCAAACATTTCTGGTATATGAAAAACATGTTTTTCAATGGCAAAAATCAATGAATATTGTAAATGCACAAACAGTAATATCTCCACATTGCAAGGTGCAATTCTGAAATTTTTAGCTTTTTCCTGCTAATCCTAGCATGATAAAGAAGATTCAAAGAGAGTGAGATGCCAGCTCCTTTCATTCAGTCAGTAGCTTCAAACATTTCTGGTATATGAAAAACATGTTTTTCAATGGCAAAAATCAATGAATATTGTAAATGCACAAACAGTAATATCTCCACATTGCACGGTGCAATTCTGAAATTTTTTGCTTTTTCCTGCTAATCCTAGCATGATAAAGAAGATTCAAAGAGAGTGAGATGCCAGCTCCTTTCATTCAGTCAGTAGCTTCAAACATTTCTGGACGTTTTTCAATGGCAAAAATCAATGAATATTGTAAATGCACAAACAGTAATATCTCCACATTGCACGGTGCAATTCTGAAATTTTTTGCTTTTTCCTGCTAATCCTAGCATGATAAAGAAGATTCAAAGAGAGTGAGATGCCAGCTCCTTTCATTCAGTCAGTAGCTTCAAACATTTCTGGTATATGAAAAACATGTTTTTCAATGGCAAAAATCAATGAATATTGTAAATGCACAAACAGTAATATCTCCACATTGCACGGTGCAATTCTGAAATTTTTAGCTTTTTCCTGTTAATCCTAGCATGATAAAGAAGATTCAAAGAGAGTGAGATGCCAGCTCCTTTCATTCAGTCAGTAGCTTCAAACATTTCTGGTATATGAAAAACATGTTTTTCAATGGCAAAAATCAATGAATATTGTAAATGCACAAACAGTAATATCTCCACATTGCAAGGTGCAATTCTGAAATTTTTAGCTTTTTCCTGTTAATCCTAGCATGATAAAGAAGATTCAAAGAGAGTGAGATGCCAGCTCCTTTCATTCAGTCAGTAGCTTCAAACATTTCTGGACGTTTTTCAATGGCAAAAATCAATGAATATTGTAAATGCACAAACAGTAATATCTCCACATTGCACGGTGCAATTCTGAAATTTTTTGCTTTTTCCTGCTAATCCTAGCATGATAAAGAAGATTCAAAGAGAGTGAGATGCCAGCTCCTTTCATTCAGTCAGTAGCTTCAAACATTTCTGGTATATGAAAAACATGTTTTTCAATGGCAAAAATCAATGAATATTGTAAATGCACAAACAGTAATATCTCCACATTGCACGGTGCAATTCTGAAATTTTTAGCTTTTTCCTGTTAATCCTAGCATGATAAAGAAGATTCAAAGAGAGTGAGATGCCAGCTCCTTTCATTCAATCAGTAGCTTCAAACATTTCTGGACGTTTTTCAATGGCAAAAATCAATGAATATTGTAAATGCACAAACAGCAATATCTCCACATTGCAAGGTGCAATTCTGAAATTTTTTGCTTTTTCCTGCTAATCCTAGCATGATAAAGAAGATTCAAAGAGAGTGAGATGCCAGCTCCTTTCATTCAGTCAGTAGCTTCAAACATTTCTGGTATATGAAAAACATGTTTTTCAATGGCAAAAATCAATGAATATTGTAAATGCACAAACAGTAATATCTCCACATTGCACGGTGCAATTCTGAAATTTTTAGCTTTTTCCTGTTAATCCTAGCATGATAAAGAAGATTCAAAGAGAGTGAGATGCCAGCTCCTTTCATTCAGTCAGTAGCTTCAAACATTTCTGGTATATGAAAAACATGTTTTTCAATGGCAAAAATCAATGAATATTGTAAATGCACAAACAGTAATATCTCCACATTGCACGGTGCAATTCTGAAATTTTTAGCTTTTTCCTGCTAATCCTAGCATGATAAAGAAGATTCAAAGAGAGTGAGATGCCAGCTCCTTTCATTCAGTCAGTAGCTTCAAACATTTCTGGACGTTTTTCAATGGCAAAAATCAATGAATATTGTAAATGCACAAACAGTAATATCTCCACATTGCACGGTGCAATTCTGAAATTTTTTGCTTTTTCCTGCTAATCCTAGCATGATAAAGAAGATTCAAAGAGAGTGAGATGCCAGCTCCTTTCATTCAGTCAGTAGCTTCAAACATTTCTGGACGTTTTTCAATGGCAAAAATCAATGAATATTGTAAATGCACAAACAGTAATATCTCCACATTGCACGGTGCAATTCTGAAATTTTTTGCTTTTTCCTGCTAATCCTAGCATGATAAAGAAGATTCAAAGAGAGTGAGATGCCAGCTCCTTTCATTCAGTCAGTAGCTTCAAACATTTCTGGACGTTTTTCAATGGCAAAAATCAATGAATATTGTAAATGCACAAACAGTAATATCTCCACATTGCAAGGTGCAATTCTGAAATTTTTTGCTTTTTCCTGTTAATCCTAGCATGATAAAGAAGATTCAAAGAGAGTGAGATGCCAGCTCCTTTCATTCAGTCAGTAGCTTCAAACATTTCTGGTATATGAAAAACATGTTTTTCAATGGCAAAAATCAATGAATATTGTAAATGCACAAACAGTAATATCTCCACATTGCAAGGTGCAATTCTGAAATTTTTAGCTTTTTCCTGCTAATCCTAGCATGATAAAGAAGATTCAAAGAGAGTGAGATGCCAGCTCCTTTCATTCAGTCAGTAGCTTCAAACATTTCTGGTATATGAAAAACATGTTTTTCAATGGCAAAAATCAATGAATATTGTAAATGCACAAACAGTAATATCTCCACATTGCATGGTGCAATTCTGAAATTTTTAGCTTTTTCCTGCTAATCCTAGCATGATAAAGAAGATTCAAAGAGAGTGAGATGCCAGCTCCTTTCATTCAGTCAGTAGCTTCAAACATTTCTGGTATATGAAAAACATGTTTTTCAATGGCAAAAATCAATGAATATTGTAAATGCACAAACAGTAATATCTCCACATTGCAAGGTGCAATTCTGAAATTTTTTGCTTTTTCCTGTTAATCCTAGCATGATAAAGAAGATTCAAAGAGAGTGAGATGCCAGCTCCTTTCATTCAGTCAGTAGCTTCAAACATTTCTGGTATATGAAAAACATGTTTTTCAATGGCAAAAATCAATGAATATTGTAAATGCACAAACAGTAATATCTCCACATTGCAAGGTGCAATTCTGAAATTTTTAGCTTTTTCCTGCTAATCCTAGCATGATAAAGAAGATTCAAAGAGAGTGAGATGCCAGCTCCTTTCATTCAGTCAGTAGCTTCAAACATTTCTGGACGTTTTTCAATGGCAAAAATCAATGAATATTGTAAATGCACAAACAGTAATATCTCCACATTGCACGGTGCAATTCTGAAATTTTTAGCTTTTTCCTGCTAATCCTAGCATGATAAAGAAGATTCAAAGAGAGTGAGATGCCAGCTCCTTTCATTCAGTCAGTAGCTTCAAACATTTCTGGTATATGAAAAACATGTTTTTCAATGGCAAAAATCAATGAATATTGTAAATGCACAAACAGTAATATCTCCACATTGCAAGGTGCAATTCTGAAATTTTTTGCTTTTTCCTGTTAATCCTAGCATGATAAAGAAGATTCAAAGAGAGTGAGATGCCAGCTCCTTTCATTCAGTCAGTAGCTTCAAACATTTCTGGTATATGAAAAACATGTTTTTCAATGGCAAAAATCAATGAATATTGTAAATGCACAAACAGTAATATCTCCACATTGCAAGGTGCAATTCTGAAATTTTTAGCTTTTTCCTGCTAATCCTAGCATGATAAAGAAGATTCAAAGAGAGTGAGATGCCAGCTCCTTTCATTCAGTCAGTAGCTTCAAACATTTCTGGTATATGAAAAACATGTTTTTCAATGGCAAAAATCAATGAATATTGTAAATGCACAAACAGTAATATCTCCACATTGCACGGTGCAATTCTGAAATTTTTAGCTTTTTCCTGCTAATCCTAGCATGATAAAGAAGATTCAAAGAGAGTGAGATGCCAGCTCCTTTCATTCAGTCAGTAGCTTCAAACATTTCTGGTATATGAAAAACATGTTTTTCAATGGCAAAAATCAATGAATATTGTAAATGCACAAACAGTAATATCTCCACATTGCAAGGTGCAATTCTGAAATTTTTTGCTTTTTCCTGTTAATCCTAGCATGATAAAGAAGATTCAAAGAGAGTGAGATGCCAGCTCCTTTCATTCAGTCAGTAGCTTCAAACATTTCTGGTATATGAAAAACATGTTTTTCAATGGCAAAAATCAATGAATATTGTAAATGCACAAACAGTAATATCTCCACATTGCAAGGTGCAATTCTGAAATTTTTAGCTTTTTCCTGCTAATCCTAGCATGGTAAAGAAGATTCAAAGAGAGTGAGATGCCAGCTCCTTTCATTCAGTCAGTAGCTTCAAACATTTCTGGACGTTTTTCAATGGCAAAAATCAATGAATATTGTAAATGCACAAACAGTAATATCTCCACATTGCACGGTGCAATTCTGAAATTTTTAGCTTTTTCCTGCTAATCCTAGCATGATAAAGAAGATTCAAAGAGATTGAGATGCCAGCTCCTTTCATTCAGTCAGTAGCTTCAAACATTTCTGGTATATGAAAAACATGTTTTTCAATGGCAAAAATCAATGAATATTGTAAATGCACAAACAGTAATATCTCCACATTGCAAGGTGCAATTCTGAAATTTTTTGCTTTTTCCTGTTAATCCTAGCATGATAAAGAAGATTCAAAGAGAGTGAGACGCCAGCTCCTTTCATTCAGTCAGTAGCTTCAAACATTTCTGGTATATGAAAAACATGTTTTTCAATGGCAAAAATCAATGAATATTGTAAATGCACAAACAGTAATATCTCCACATTGCAAGGTGCAATTCTGAAATTTTTAGCTTTTTCCTGCTAATCCTAGCATGATAAAGAAGATTCAAAGAGAGTGAGATGCCAGCTCCTTTCATTCAGTCAGTAGCTTCAAACATTTCTGGTATATGAAAAACATGTTTTTCAATGGCAAAAATCAATGAATATTGTAAATGCACAAACAGTAATATCTCCACATTGCACGGTGCAATTCTGAAATTTTTAGCTTTTTCCTGCTAATCCTAGCATGATAAAGAAGATTCAAAGAGAGTGAGATGCCAGCTCCTTTCATTCAGTCAGTAGCTTCAAACATTTCTGGTATATGAAAAACATGTTTTTCAATGGCAAAAATCAATGAATATTGTAAATGCACAAACAGTAATATCTCCACATTGCAAGGTGCAATTCTGAAATTTTTAGCTTTTTCCTGCTAATCCTAGCATGATAAAGAAGATTCAAAGAGAGTGAGATGCCAGCTCCTTTCATTCAGTCAGTAGCTTCAAACATTTCTGGTATATGAAAAACATGTTTTTCAATGGCAAAAATCAATGAATATTGTAAATGCACAAACAGTAATATCTCCACATTGCAAGGTGCAATTCTGAAATTTTTTGCTTTTTCCTGCTAATCCTAGCATGATAAAGAAGATTCAAAGAGAGTGAGATGCCAGCTCCTTTCATTCAGTCAGTAGCTTCAAACATTTCTGGTATATGAAAAACATGTTTTTCAATGGCAAAAATCAATGAATATTGTAAATGCACAAACAGTAATATCTCCACATTGCACGGTGCAATTCTGAAATTTTTAGCTTTTTCCTGCTAATCCTAGCATGATAAAGAAGATTCAAAGAGAGTGAGATGCCAGCTCCTTTCATTCAGTCAGTAGCTTCAAACATTTCTGGTATATGAAAAACATGTTTTTCAATGGCAAAAATCAATGAATATTGTAAATGCACAAACAGTAATATCTCCACATTGCACGGTGCAATTCTGAAATTTTTAGCTTTTTCCTGTTAATCCTAGCATGATAAAGAAGATTCAAAGAGAGTGAGATGCCAGCTCCTTTCATTCAGTCAGTAGCTTCAAACATTTCTGGTATATGAAAAACATGTTTTTCAATGGCAAAAATCAATGAATATTGTAAATGCACAAACAGTAATATCTCCACATTGCAAGGTGCAATTCTGAAATTTTTTGCTTTTTCCTGCTAATCCTAGCATGATAAAGAAGATTCAAAGAGAGTGAGATGCCAGCTCCTTTCATTCAGTCAGTAGCTTCAAACATTTCTGGACGTTTTTCAATGGCAAAAATCAATGAATATTGTAAATGCACAAACAGTAATATCTCCACATTGCACAGTGCAATTCTGAAATTTTTTGCTTTTTCCTGCTAATCCTAGCATGATAAAGAAGATTCAAAGAGAGTGAGATGCCAGCTCCTTTCATTCAGTCAGTAGCTTCAAACATTTCTGGTATATGAAAAACATGTTTTTCAATGGCAAAAATCAATGAATATTGTAAATGCACAAACAGTAATATCTCCACATTGCACGGTGCAATTCTGAAATTTTTAGCTTTTTCCTGTTAATCCTAGCATGATAAAGAAGATTCAAAGAGAGTGAGATGCCAGCTCCTTTCATTCAGTCAGTAGCTTCAAACATTTCTGGTATATGAAAAACATGTTTTTCAATGGCAAAAATCAATGAATATTGTAAATGCACAAACAGTAATATCTCCACATTGCAAGGTGCAATTCTGAAATTTTTTGCTTTTTCCTGTTAATCCTAGCATGATAAAGAAGATTCAAAGAGAGTGAGATGCCAGCTCCTTTCATTCAGTCAGTAGCTTCAAACATTTCTGGACGTTTTTCAATGGCAAAAATCAATGATTATTGTAAATGCACAAACAGTAATATCTCCACATTGCAAGGTGCAATTCTGAAATTTTTTGCTTTTTCCTGCTAATCCTAGCATGATAAAGAAGATTCAAAGAGAGTGAGATGCCAGCTCCTTTCATTCAGTCAGTAGCTTCAAACATTTCTGGACGTTTTTCAATGGCAAAAATCAATGAATATTGTAAATGCACAAACAGTAATATCTCCACATTGCACGGTGCAATTCTGAAATTTTTAGCTTTTTCCTGCTAATCCTAGCATGATAAAGAAGATTCAAAGAGAGTGAGATGCCAGCTCCTTTCATTCAGTCAGTAGCTTCAAACATTTCTGGTATATGAAAAACATGTTTTTCAATGGCAAAAATCAATGAATATTGTAAATGCACAAACAGTAATATCTCCACATTGCAAGGTGCAATTCTGAAATTTTTTGCTTTTTCCTGCTAATCCTAGCATGATAAAGAAGATTCAAAGAGAGTGAGATGCCAGCTCCTTTCATTCAGTCAGTAGCTTCAAACATTTCTGGACGTTTTTCAATGGCAAAAATCAATGAATATTGTAAATGCACAAACAGTAATATCTCCACATTGCACGGTGCAATTCTGAAATTTTTAGCTTTTTCCTGTTAATCCTAGCATGATAAAGAAGATTCAAAGAGAGTGAGATGCCAGCTCCTTTCATTCAGTCAGTAGCTTCAAACATTTCTGGTATATGAAAAACATGTTTTTCAATGGCAAAAATCAATGAATATTGTAAATGCACAAACAGTAATATCTCCACATTGCACGGTGCAATTCTGAAATTTTTAGCTTTTTCCTGTTAATCCTAGCATGATAAAGAAGATTCAAAGAGAGTGAGATGCCAGCTCCTTTCATTCAGTCAGTAGCTTCAAACATTTCTGGACGTTTTTCAATGGCAAAAATCAATGAATATTGTAAATGCACAAACAGTAATATCTCCACATTGCACAATGCAATTCTGAAATTTTTTGCTTTTTCCTGCTAATCCTAGCATGATAAAGAAGATTCAAAGAGAGTGAGATGCCAGCTCCTTTCATTCAGTCAGTAGCTTCAAACATTTCTGGTATATGAAAAACATGTTTTTCAATGGCAAAAATCAATGAAGATTGTAAATGCACAAACAGTAATATCTCCACATTGCAAGGTGCAATTCTGAAATTTTTTGCTTTTTCCTGCTAATCCTAGCATGATAAAGAAGATTCAGAGTGAGATGCCAGCTCCTTTCATTCAGTCAGTAGCTTCAAACATTTCTGGTATATGAAAAACATGTTTTTCAATGGCAAAAATCAATGAATATTGTAAATGCACAAACAGTAATATCTCCACATTGCACGGTGCAATTCTGAAATTTTTTGCTTTTTCCTGCTAATCCTAGCATGATAAAGAAGATTCAAAGAGAGTGAGATGCCAGCTCCTTTCATTCAGTCAGTAGCTTCAAACATTTCTGGTATATGAAAAACATGTTTTTCAATGGCAAAAATCAATGAATATTGTAAATGCACAAACAGTAATATCTCCACATTGCAAGGTGCAATTCTGAAATTTTTTGCTTTTTCCTGCTAATCCTAGCATGATAAAGAAGATTCAAAGAGAGTGAGATGCCAGCTCCTTTCATTCAGTCAGTAGCTTCAAACATTTCTGGACGTTTTTCAATGGCAAAAATCAATGAATATTGTAAATGCACAAACAGTAATATCTCCACATTGCAAGGTGCAATTCTGAAATTTTTTGCTTTTTCCTGCTAATCCTAGCATGATAAAGAAGATTCAAAGAGAGTGAGATGCCAGCTCCTTTCATTCAGTCAGTAGCTTCAAACATTTCTGGACGTTTTTCAATGGCAAAAATCAATGAATATTGTAAATGCACAAACAGTAATATCTCCACATTGCACGGTGCAATTCTGAAATTTTTAGCTTTTTCCTGTTAATCCTAGCATGATAAAGAAGATTCAAAGAGAGTGAGATGCCAGCTCCTTTCATTCAGTCAGTAGCTTCAAACATTTCTGGTATATGAAAAACATGTTTTTCAATGGCAAAAATCAATGAATATTGTAAATGCACAAACAGTAATATCTCCACATTGCACGGTGCAATTCTGAAATTTTTAGCTTTTTCCTGTTAATCCTAGCATGATAAAGAAGATTCAAAGAGAGTGAGATGCCAGCTCCTTTCATTCAGTCAGTAGCTTCAAACATTTCTGGACGTTTTTCAATGGCAAAAATCAATGAATATTGTAAATGCACAAACAGTAATATCTCCACATTGCACGGTGCAATTCTGAAATTTTTTGCTTTTTCCTGCTAATCCTAGCATGATAAAGAAGATTCAAAGAGAGTGAGATGCCAGCTCCTTTCATTCAGTCAGTAGCTTCAAACATTTCTGGTATATGAAAAACATGTTTTTCAATGGCAAAAATCAATGAATATTGTAAATGCACAAACAGTAATATCTCCACATTGCAAGGTGCAATTCTGAAATTTTTTGCTTTTTCCTGCTAATCCTAGCATGATAAAGAAGATTCAAAGAGAGTGAGATGCCAGCTCCTTTCATTCAGTCAGTAGCTTCAAACATTTCTGGTATATGAAAAACATGTTTTTCAATGGCAAAAATCAATGAATATTGTAAATGCACAAACAGTAATATCTCCACATTGCACGGTGCAATTCTGAAATTTTTTGCTTTTTCCTGCTAATCCTAGCATGATAAAGAAGATTCAAAGAGAGTGAGATGCCAGCTCCTTTCATTCAGTCAGTAGCTTCAAACATTTCTGGTATATGAAAAACATGTTTTTCAATGGCAAAAATCAATGAATATTGTAAATGCACAAACAGTAATATCTCCACATTGCAAGGTGCAATTCTGAAATTTTTTGCTTTTTCCTGCTAATCCTAGCATGATAAAGAAGATTCAAAGAGAGTGAGATGCCAGCTCCTTTCATTCAGTCAGTAGCTTCAAACATTTCTGGACGTTTTTCAATGGCAAAAATCAATGAATATTGTAAATGCACAAACAGTAATATCTCCACATTGCACGGTGCAATTCTGAAATTTTTTGCTTTTTCCTGCTAATCCTAGCATGATAAAGAAGATTCAAAGAGAGTGAGATGCCAGCTCCTTTCATTCAGTCAGTAGCTTCAAACATTTCTGGTATATGAAAAACATGTTTTTCAATGGCAAAAATCAATGAATATTGTAAATGCACAAACAGTAATATCTCCACATTGCACGGTGCAATTCTGAAATTTTTAGCTTTTTCCTGTTAATCCTAGCATGATAAAGAAGATTCAAAGAGAGTGAGAAGCCAGCTCCTTTCATTCAGTCAGTAGCTTCAAACATTTCTGGTATATGAAAAACATGTTTTTCAATGGCAAAAATCAATGAATATTGTAAATGCACAAACAGTAATATCTCCACATTGCAAGGTGCAATTCTGAAATTTTTAGCTTTTTCCTGCTAATCCTAGCATGATAAAGAAGATTCAAAGAGAGTGAGATGCCAGCTCCTTTCATTCAGTCAGTAGCTTCAAACATTTCTGGTATATGAAAAACATGTTTTTCAATGGCAAAAATCAATGAATATTGTAAATGCACAAACAGTAATATCTCCACATTGCAAGGTGCAATTCTGAAATTTTTAGCTTTTTCCTGTTAATCCTAGCATGATAAAGAAGATTCAAAGAGAGTGAGATGCCAGCTCCTTTCATTCAGTCAGTAGCTTCAAACATTTCTGGACGTTTTTCAATGGCAAAAATCAATGAATATTGTAAATGCACAAACAGTAATATCTCCACATTGCACGGTGCAATTCTGAAATTTTTTGCTTTTTCCTGCTAATCCTAGCATGATAAAGAAGATTCAAAGAGAGTGAGATGCCAGCTCCTTTCATTCAGTCAGTAGCTTCAAACATTTCTGGTATATGAAAAACATGTTTTTCAATGGCAAAAATCAATGAATATTGTAAATGCACAAACAGTAATATCTCCACATTGCACGGTGCAATTCTGAAATTTTTTGCTTTTTCCTGCTAATCCTAGCATGATAAAGAAGATTCAAAGAGAGTGAGATGCCAGCTCCTTTCATTCAGTCAGTAGCTTCAAACATTTCTGGTATATGAAAAACATGTTTTTCAATGGCAAAAATCAATGAATATTGTAAATGCACAAACAGTAATATCTCCACATTGCACGGTGCAATTCTGAAATTTTTTGCTTCTTCCTGTTAATCCTAGCATGATAAAGAAGATTCAAAGAGAGTGAGATGCCAGCTCCTTTCATTCAGTCAGTAGCTTCAAACATTTCTGGTATATGAAAAACATGTTTTTCAATGGCAAAAATCAATGAATATTGTAAATGCACAAACAGTAATATCTCCACATTGCAAGGTGCAATTCTGAAATTTTTTGCTTTTTCCTGCTAATCCTAGCATGATAAAGAAGATTCAAAGAGAGTGAGATGCCAGCTCCTTTCATTCAGTCAGTAGCTTCAAACATTTCTGGACGTTTTTCAATGGCAAAAATCAATGAATATTGTAAATGCACAAACAGTAATATCTCCACATTGCACGGTGCAATTCTGAAATTTTTAGCTTTTTCCTGTTAATCCTAGCATGATAAAGAAGATTCAAAGAGAGTGAGATGCCAGCTCCTTTCATTCAGTCAGTAGCTTCAAACATTTCTGGTATATGAAAAACATGTTTTTCAATGGCAAAAATCAATGAATATTGTAAATGCACAAACAGTAATATCTCCACATTGCAAGGTGCAATTCTGAAATTTTTTGCTTTTTCCTGCTAATCCTAGCATGATAAAGAAGATTCAAAGAGAGTGAGATGCCAGCTCCTTTCATTCAGTCAGTAGCTTCAAACATTTCTGGTATATGAAAAACATGTTTTTCAATGGCAAAAATCAATGAATATTGTAAATGCACAAACAGTAATATCTCCACATTGCAAGGTGCAATTCTGAAATTTTTTGCTTTTTCCTGTTAATCCTAGCATGATAAAGAAGATTCAAAGAGAGTGAGATGCCAGCTCCTTTCATTCAGTCAGTAGCTTCAAACATTTCTGGTATATGAAAAACATGTTTTTCAATGGCAAAAATCAATGAATATTGTAAATGCACAAACAGTAATATCTCCACATTGCACGGCGCAATTCTGAAATTTTTTGCTTTTTCCTGCTAATCCTAGCATGATAAAGAAGATTCAAAGAGAGTGAGATGCCAGCTCCTTTCATTCAGTCAGTAGCTTCAAACATTTCTGGACGTTTTTCAATGGCAAAAATCAATGAATATTGTAAATGCACAAACAGTAATATCTCCACATTGCAAGGTGCAATTCTGAAATTTTTTGCTTTTTCCTGCTAATCCTAGCATGATAAAGAAGATTCAAAGAGAGTGAGATGCCAGCTCCTTTCATTCAGTCAGTAGCTTCAAACATTTCTGGTATATGAAAAACATGTTTTTCAATGGCAAAAATCAATGAATATTGTAAATGCACAAACAGTAATATCTCCACATTGCACGGTGCAATTCTGAAATTTTTAGCTTTTTCCTGTTAATCCTAGCATGATAAAGAAGATTCAAAGAGAGTGAGATGCCAGCTCCTTTCATTCAGTCAGTAGCTTCAAACATTTCTGGTATATGAAAAACATGTTTTTCAATGGCAAAAATCAATGAATATTGTAAATGCACAAACAGTAATATCTCCACATTGCACGGTGCAATTCTGAAATTTTTAGCTTTTTCCTGCTAATCCTAGCATGATAAAGAAGATTCAAAGAGAGTGAGATGCCAGCTCCTTTCATTCAGTCAGTAGCTTCAAACATTTCTGGTATATGAAAAACATGTTTTTCAATGGCAAAAATCAATGAATATTGTAAATGCACAAACAGTAATATCTCCACATTGCACGGTGCAATTCTGAAATTTTTAGCTTTTTCCTGTTAATCCTAGCATGATAAAGAAGATTCAAAGAGAGTGAGATGCCAGCTCCTTTCATTCAGTCAGTAGCTTCAAACATTTCTGGACGTTTTTCAATGGCAAAAATCAATGAATATTGTAAATGCACAAACAGTAATATCTCCACATTGCACGGTGCAATTCTGAAATTTTTTGCTTTTTCCTGCTAATCCTAGCATGATAAAGAAGATTCAAAGAGAGTGAGATGCCAGCTCCTTTCATTCAGTCAGTAGCTTCAAACATTTCTGGTATATGAAAAACATGTTTTTCAATGGCAAAAATCAATGAATATTGTAAATGCACAAACAGTAATATCTCCACATTGCACGGTGCAATTCTGAAATTTTTTGCTTTTTCCTGCTAATCCTAGCATGATAAAGAAGATTCAAAGAGAGTGAGATGCCAGCTCCTTTCATTCAGTCAGTAGCTTCAAACATTTCTGGTATATGAAAAACATGTTTTTCAATGGCAAAAATCAATGAATATTGTAAATGCACAAACAGTAATATCTCCACATTGCACGGTGCAATTCTGAAATTTTTTGCTTTTTCCTGTTAATCCTAGCATGATAAAGAAGATTCAAAGAGAGTGAGATGCCAGCTCCTTTCATTCAGTCAGTAGCTTCAAACATTTCTGGTATATGAAAAACATGTTTTTCAATGGCAAAAATCAATGAATATTGTAAATGCACAAACAGTAATATCTCCACATTGCAAGGTGCAATTCTGAAATTTTTTGCTTTTTCCTGCTAATCCTAGCATGATAAAGAAGATTCAAAGAGAGTGAGATGCCAGCTCCTTTCATTCAGTCAGTAGCTTCAAACATTTCTGGACGTTTTTCAATGGCAAAAATCAATGAATATTGTAAATGCACAAACAGTAATATCTCCACATTGCACCGTGCAATTCTGAAATTTTTAGCTTTTTCCTGTTAATCCTAGCATGATAAAGAAGATTCAAAGAGAGTGAGATGCCAGCTCCTTTCATTCAGTCAGTAGCTTCAAACATTTCTGGTATATGAAAAACATGTTTTTCAATGGCAAAAATCAATGAATATTGTAAATGCACAAACAGTAATATCTCCACATTGCAAGGTGCAATTCTGAAATTTTTTGCTTTTTCCTGCTAATCCTAGCATGATAAAGAAGATTCAAAGAGAGTGAGATGCCAGCTCCTTTCATTCAGTCAGTAGCTTCAAACATTTCTGGTATATGAAAAACATGTTTTTCAATGGCAAAAATCAATGAATATTGTAAATGCACAAACAGTAATATCTCCACATTGCAAGGTGCAATTCTGAAATTTTTTGCTTTTTCCTGTTAATCCTAGCATGATAAAGAAGATTCAAAGAGAGTGAGATGCCAGCTCCTTTCATTCAGTCAGTAGCTTCAAACATTTCTGGTATATGAAAAACATGTTTTTCAATGGCAAAAATCAATGAATATTGTAAATGCACAAACAGTAATATCTCCACATTGCACAGTGCAATTCTGAAATTTTTTGCTTTTTCCTGCTAATCCTAGCATGATAAAGAAGATTCAAAGAGAGTGAGATGCCAGCTCCTTTCATTCAGTCAGTAGCTTCAAACATTTCTGGACGTTTTTCAATGGCAAAAATCAATGAATATTGTAAATGCACAAACAGTAATATCTCCACATTGCAAGGTGCAATTCTGAAATTTTTTGCTTTTTCCTGCTAATCCTAGCATGATAAAGAAGATTCAAAGAGAGTGAGATGCCAGCTCCTTTCATTCAGTCAGTAGCTTCAAACATTTCTGGTATATGAAAAACATGTTTTTCAATGGCAAAAATCAATGAATATTGTAAATGCACAAACAGTAATATCTCCACATTGCACGGTGCAATTCTGAAATTTTTAGCTTTTTCCTGTTAATCCTAGCATGATAAAGAAGATTCAAAGAGAGTGAGATGCCAGCTCCTTTCATTCAGTCAGTAGCTTCAAACATTTCTGGTATATGAAAAACATGTTTTTCAATGGCAAAAATCAATGAATATTGTAAATGCACAAACAGTAATATCTCCACATTGCACGGTGCAATTCTGAAATTTTTAGCTTTTTCCTGCTAATCCTAGCATGATAAAGAAGATTCAAAGAGAGTGAGATGCCAGCTCCTTTCATTCAGTCAGTAGCTTCAAACATTTCTGGTATATGAAAAACATGTTTTTCAATGGCAAAAATCAATGAATATTGTAAATGCACAAACAGTAATATCTCCACATTGCACGGTGCAATTCTGAAATTTTTAGCTTTTTCCTGTTAATCCTAGCATGATAAAGAAGATTCAAAGAGAGTGAGATGCCAGCTCCTTTCATTCAGTCAGTAGCTTCAAACATTTCTGGACGTTTTTCAATGGCAAAAATCAATGAATATTGTAAATGCACAAACAGTAATATCTCCACATTGCACGGTGCAATTCTGAAATTTTTTGCTTTTTCCTGCTAATCCTAGCATGATAAAGAAGATTCAAAGAGAGTGAGATGCCAGCTCCTTTCATTCAGTCAGTAGCTTCAAACATTTCTGGTATATGAAAAACATGTTTTTCAATGGCAAAAATCAATGAATATTGTAAATGCACAAACAGTAATATCTCCACATTGCACGGTGCAATTCTGAAATTTTTAGCTTTTTCCTGTTAATCCTAGCATGATAAAGAAGATTCAAAGAGAGTGAGATGCCAGCTCCTTTCATTCAGTCAGTAGCTTCAAACATTTCTGGTATATGAAAAACATGTTTTTCAATGGCAAAAATCAATGAATATTGTAAATGCACAAACAGTAATATCTCCACATTGCACGGTGCAATTCTGAAATTTTTTGCTTTTTCCTGCTAATCCTAGCATGATAAAGAAGATTCAAAGAGAGTGAGATGCCAGCTCCTTTCATTCAGTCAGTAGCTTCAAACATTTCTGGTATATGAAAAACATGTTTTTCAATGGCAAAAATCAATGAATATTGTAAATGCACAAACAGTAATATCTCCACATTGCAAGGTGCAATTCTGAAATTTTTTGCTTTTTCCTGCTAATCCTAGCATGATAAAGAAGATTCAAAGAGAGTGAGATGCCAGCTCCTTTCATTCAGTCAGTAGCTTCAAACATTTCTGGTATATGAAAAACATGTTTTTCAATGGCAAAAATCAATGAATATTGTAAATGCACAAACAGTAATATCTACACATTGCACGGTGCAATTCTGAAATTTTTTGCTTTTTCCTGCTAATCCTAGCATGATAAAGAAGATTCAAAGAGAGTGAGATGCCAGCTCCTTTCATTCAGTCAGTAGCTTCAAACATTTCTGGTATATGAAAAACATGTTTTTCAATGGCAAAAATCAATGAATATTGTAAATGCACAAACAGTAATATCTCCACATTGCACGGTGCAATTCTGAAATTTTTTGCTTTTTCCTGTTAATCCTAGCATGATAAAGAAGATTCAAAGAGAGTGAGATGCCAGCTCCTTTCATTCAGTCAGTAGCTTCAAACATTTCTGGTATATGAAAAACATGTTTTTCAATGGCAAAAATCAATGAATATTGTAAATGCACAAACAGTAATATCTCCACATTGCAAGGTGCAATTCTGAAATTTTTTGCTTTTTCCTGCTAATCCTAGCATGATAAAGAAGATTCAAAGAGAGTGAGATGCCAGCTCCTTTCATTCAGTCAGTAGCTTCAAACATTTCTGGACGTTTTTCAATGGCAAAAATCAATGAATATTGTAAATGCACAAACAGTAATATCTCCACATTGCACGGTGCAATTCTGAAATTTTTAGCTTTTTCCTGTTAATCCTAGCATGATAAAGAAGATTCAAAGAGAGTGAGATGCCAGCTCCTTTCATTCAGTCAGTAGCTTCAAACATTTCTGGTATATGAAAAACATGTTTTTCAATGGCAAAAATCAATGAATATTGTAAATGCACAAACAGTAATATCTCCACATTGCAAGGTGCAATTCTGAAATTTTTTGCTTTTTCCTGCTAATCCTAGCATGATAAAGAAGATTCAAAGAGAGTGAGATGCCAGCTCCTTTCATTCAGTCAGTAGCTTCAAACATTTCTGGTATATGAAAAACATGTTTTTCAATGGCAAAAATCAATGAATATTGTAAATGCACAAACAGTAATATCTCCACATTGCACGGTGCAATTCTGAAATTTTTAGCTTTTTCCTGTTAATCCTAGCATGATAAAGAAGATTCAAAGAGAGTGAGATGCCAGCTCCTTTCATTCAGTCAGTAGCTTCAAACATTTCTGGTATATGAAAAACATGTTTTTCAATGGCAAAAATCAATGAATATTGTAAATGCACAAACAGTAATATCTCCACATTGCAAGGTGCAATTCTGAAATTTTTTGCTTTTTCCTGTTAATCATAGCATGATAAAGAAGATTCAAAGAGAGTGAGATGCCAGCTCCTTTCATTCAGTCAGTAGCTTCAAACATTTCTGGTATATGAAAAACATGTTTTTCAATGGCAAAAATCAATGAATATTGTAAATGCACAAACAGTAATATCTCCACATTGCACGGTGCAATTCTGAAATTTTTTGCTTTTTCCTGTTAATCATAGCATGATAAAGAAGATTCAAAGAGAGTGAGATGCCAGCTCCTTTCATTCAGTCAGTAGCTTCAAACATTTCTGGACGTTTTTCAATGGCAAAAATCAATGAATATTGTAAATGCACAAACAGTAATATCTCCACATTGCACGGTGCAATTCTGAAATTTTTAGCTTTTTCCTGTTAATCCTAGCATGATAAAGAAGATTCAAAGAGAGTGAGATGCCAGCTCCTTTCATTCAGTCAGTAGCTTCAAACATTTCTGGTATATGAAAAACATGTTTTTCAATGGCAAAAATCAATGAATATTGTAAATGCACAAACAGTAATATCTCCACATTGCAAGGTGCAATTCTGAAATTTTTTGCTTTTTCCTGCTAATCCTAGCATGATAAAGAAGATTCAAAGAGAGTGAGATGCCAGCTCCTTTCATTCAGTCAGTAGCTTCAAACATTTCTGGTATATGAAAAACATGTTTTTCAATGGCAAAAATCAATGAATATTGTAAATGCACAAACAGTAATATCTCCACATTGCACGGTGCAATTCTGAAATTTTTAGCTTTTTCCTGCTAATCCTAGCATGATAAAGAAGATTCAAAGAGAGTGAGATGACAGCTCCTTTCATTCAGTCAGTAGCTTCAAACATTTCTGGTATATGAAAAACATGTTTTTCAATGGCAAAAATCAATGAATATTGTAAATGCACAAACAGTAATATCTCCACATTGCACGGTGCAATTCTGAAATTTTTAGCTTTTTCCTGTTAATCCTAGCATGATAAAGAAGATTCAAAGAGAGTGAGATGCCAGCTCCTTTCATTCAGTCAGTAGCTTCAAACATTTCTGTACGTTTTTCAATGGCAAAAATCAATGAATATTGTAAATGCACAAACAGTAATATCTCCACATTGCACGGTGCAATTCTGAAATTTTTTGCTTTTTCCTGCTAATCCTAGCATGATAAAGAAGATTCAAAGAGAGTGAGATGCCAGCTCCTTTCATTCAGTCAGTAGCTTCAAACATTTCTGGTATATGAAAAACATGTTTTTCAATGGCAAAAATCAATGAATATTGTAAATGCACAAACAGTAATATCTCCACATTGCAAGGTGCTATTCTGAAATTTTTAGCTTTTTCCTGTTAATCCTAGCATGATAAAGAAGATTCAAAGAGAGTGAGATGCCAGCTCCTTTCATTCAGTCAGTAGCTTCAAACATTTCTGGTATATGAAAAACATGTTTTTCAATGGCAAAAATCAATGAATATTGTAAATGCACAAACAGTAATATCTCCACATTGCACGGTGCAATTCTGAAATTTTTAGCTTTTTCCTGTTAATCCTAGCATGATAAAGAAGATTCAAAGAGAGTGAGATGCCAGCTCCTTTCATTCAGTCAGTAGCTTCAAACATTTCTGGACGTTTTTCAATGGCAAAAATCAATGAATATTGTAAATGCACAAACAGTAATATCTCCACATTGCACGGTGCAATTCTGAAATTTTTAGCTTTTTCCTGTTAATCCTAGCATGATAAAGAAGATTCAAAGAGAGTGAGATGCCAGCTCCTTTCATTCAGTCAGTAGCTTCAAACATTTCTGGTATATGAAAAACATGTTTTTCAATGGCAAAAATCAATGAATATTGTAAATGCACAAACAGTAATATCTCCACATTGCAAGGTGCAATTCTGAAATTTTTTGCTTTTTCCTGCTAATCCTAGCATGATAAAGAAGATTCAAAGAGAGTGAGATGCCAGCTCCTTTCATTCAGTCAGTAGCTTCAAACATTTCTGGTATATGAAAAACATGTTTTTCAATGGCAAAAATCAATGAATATTGTAAATGCACAAACAGTAATATCTCCACATTGCACGGTGCAATTCTGAAATTTTTAGCTTTTTCCTGCTAATCCTAGCATGATAAAGAAGATTCAAAGAGAGTGAGATGCCAGCTCCTTTCATTCAGTCAGTAGCTTCAAACATTTCTGGTATATGAAAAACATGTTTTTCAATGGCAAAAATCAATGAATATTGTAAATGCACAAACAGTAATATCTCCACATTGCACGGTGCAATTCTGAAATTTTTAGCTTTTTCCTGTTAATCCTAGCATGATAAAGAAGATTCAAAGAGAGTGAGATGCCAGCTCCTTTCATTCAGTCAGTAGCTTCAAACATTTCTGGACGTTTTTCAATGGCAAAAATCAATGAATATTGTAAATGCACAAACAGTAATATCTCCACATTGCACGGTGCAATTCTGAAATTTTTTGCTTTTTCCTGCTAATCCTAGCATGATAAAGAAGATTCAAAGAGAGTGAGATGCCAGCTCCTTTCATTCAGTCAGTAGCTTCAAACATTTCTGGTATATGAAAAACATGTTTTTCAATGGCAAAAATCAATGAATATTGTAAATGCACAAACAGTAATATCTCCACATTGCAAGGTGCAATTCTGAAATTTTTAGCTTTTTCCTGTTAATCCTAGCATGATAAAGAAGATTCAAAGAGAGTGAGATGCCAGCTCCTTTCATTCAGTCAGTAGCTTCAAACATTTCTGGTATATGAAAAACATGTTTTTCAATGGCAAAAATCAATGAATATTGTAAATGCACAAACAGTAATATCTCCACATTGCACGGTGCAATTCTGAAATTTTTAGCTTTTTCCTGTTAATCCTAGCATGATAAAGAAGATTCAAAGAGAGTGAGATGCCAGCTCCTTTCATTCAGTCAGTAGCTTCAAACATTTCTGGTATATGAAAAACATGTTTTTCAATGGCAAAAATCAATGAATATTGTAAATGCACAAACAGTAATATCTCCACATTGCAAGGTGCAATTCTGAAATTTTTTGCTTTTTCCTGTTAATCCTAGCATGATAAAGAAGATTCAAAGAGAGTGAGATGCCAGCTCCTTTCATTCAGTCAGTAGCTTCAAACATTTCTGGTATATGAAAAACATGTTTTTCAATGGCAAAAATCAATGAATATTGTAAATGCACAAACCGTAATATCTCCACATTGCACGGTGCAATTCTGAAATTTTTAGCTTTTTCCTGTTAATCCTAGCATGATAAAGAAGATTCAAAGAGAGTGAGATGCCAGCTCCTTTCATTCAGTCAGTAGCTTCAAACATTTCTGGTATATGAAAAACATGTTTTTCAATGGCAAAAATCAATGAATATTGTAAATGCACAAACAGTAATATCTCCACATTGCACGGTGCAATTCTGAAATTTTTTGCTTTTTCCTGCTAATCCTAGCATGATAAAGAAGATTCAAAGAGAGTGAGATGCCAGCTCCTTTCATTCAGTCAGTAGCTTCAAACATTTCTGGACGTTTTTCAATGGCAAAAATCAATGAATATTGTAAATGCACAAACAGTAATATCTCCACATTGCACGGTGCAATTCTGAAATTTTTTGCTTTTTCCTGCTAATCCTAGCATGATAAAGAAGATTCAAAGAGAGTGAGATGCCAGCTCCTTTCATTCAGTCAGTAGCTTCAAACATTTCTGGTATATGAAAAACATGTTTTTCAATGGCAAAAATCAATGAATATTGTAAATGCACAAACAGTAATATCTCCACATTGCAAGGTGCAATTCTGAAATTTTTTGCTTTTTCCTGTTAATCCTAGCATGATAAAGAAGATTCAAAGAGAGTGAGATGCCAGCTCCTTTCATTCAGTCAGTAGCTTCAAACATTTCTGGTATATGAAAAACATGTTTTTCAATGGCAAAAATCAATGAATATTGTAAATGCACAAACAGTAATATCTCCACATTGCAAGGTGCAATTCTGAAATTTTTTGCTTTTTCCTGCTAATCCTAGCATGATAAAGAAGATTCAAAGAGAGTGAGATGCCAGCTCCATTCATTCAGTCAGTAGCTTCAAACATTTCTGGTATATGAAAAACATGTTTTTCAATGGCAAAAATCAATGAATATTGTAAATGCACAAACAGTAATATCTCCACATTGCACTGTGCAATTCTGAAATTTTTAGCTTTTTCCTGTTAATCCTAGCATGATAAAGAAGATTCAAAGAGAGTGAGATGCCAGCTCCTTTCATTCAGTCAGTAGCTTCAAACATTTCTGGTATATGAAAAACATGTTTTTCAATGGCAAAAATCAATGAATATTGTAAATGCACAAAGAGTAATATCTCCACATTGCAAGGTGCAATTCTGAAATTTTTTGCTTTTTCCTGCTAATCCTAGCATGATAAAGAAGATTCAAAGAGAGTGAGATGCCAGCTCCTTTCATTCAGTCAGTAGCTTCAAACATTTCTGGTATATGAAAAACATGTTTTTCAATGGCAAAAATCAATGAATATTGTAAATGCACAAACAGTAATATCTCCACATTGCACGGTGCAATTCTGAAATTTTTAGCTTTTTCCTGCTAATCCTAGCATGATAAAGAAGATTCAAAGAGAGTGAGATGCCAGCTCCTTTCATTCAGTCAGTAGCTTCAAACATTTCTGGTATATGAAAAACATGTTTTTCAATGGCAAAAATCAATGAATATTGTAAATGCACAAACAGTAATATCTCCACATTGCAAGGTGCAATTCTGAAATTTTTAGCTCTTTCCTGCTAATCCTAGCATGATAAAGAAGATTCAAAGAGAGTGAGATGCCAGCTCCTTTCATTCAGTCAGTAGCTTCAAACATTTCTGGTATATGAAAAACATGTTTTTCAATGGCAAAAATCAATGAATATTGTAAATGCACAAACAGTAATATCTCCACATTGCAAGGTGCAATTCTGAAATTTTTTGCTTTTTCCTGCTAATCCTAGCATGATAAAGAAGATTCAAAGAGAGTGAGATGCCAGCTCCTTTCATTCAGTCAGTAGCTTCAAACATTTCTGGTATATGAAAAACATGTTTTTCAATGGCAAAAATCAATGAATATTGTAAATGCACAAACAGTAATATCTCCACATTGCACGGTGCAATTCTGAAATTTTTAGCTTTTTCCTGCTAATCCTAGCATGATAAAGAAGATTCAAAGAGAGTGAGATGCCAGCTCCTTTCATTCAGTCAGTAGCTTCAAACATTTCTGGTATATGAAAAACATGTTTTTCAATGGCAAAAATCAATGAATATTGTAAATGCACAAACAGTAATATCTCCACATTGCACGGTGCAATTCTGAAATTTTTAGCTTTTTCCTGTTAATCCTAGCATGATAAAGAAGATTCAAAGAGAGTGAGATGCCAGCTCCTTTCATTCAGTCAGTAGCTTCAAACATTTCTGGTATATGAAAAACATGTTTTTCAATGGCAAAAATCAATGAATATTGTAAATGCACAAACAGTAATATCTCCACATTGCAAGGTGCAATTCTGAAATTTTTTGCTTTTTCCTGCTAATCCTAGCATGATAAAGAAGATTCAAAGAGAGTGAGATGCCAGCTCCTTTCATTCAGTCAGTAGCTTCAAACATTTCTGGACGTTTTTCAATGGCAAAAATCAATGAATATTGTAAATGCACAAACAGTAATATCTCCACATTGCACGGTGCAATTCTGAAATTTTTTGCTTTTTCCTGCTAATCCTAGCATGATAAAAAGATTCAAAGAGAGTGAGATGCCAGCTCCTTTCATTCAGTCAGTAGCTTCAAACATTTCTGGTATATGAAAAACATGTTTTTCAATGGCAAAAATCAATGAATATTGTAAATGCACAAACAGTAATATCTCCACATTGCACGGTGCAATTCTGAAATTTTTAGCTTTTTCCTGTTAATCCTAGCATGATAAAGAAGATTCAAAGAGAGTGAGATGCCAGCTCCTTTCATTCAGTCAGTAGCTTCAAACATTTCTGGTATATGAAAAACATGTTTTTCAATGGCAAAAATCAATGAATATTGTAAATGCACAAACAGTAATATCTCCACATTGCAAGGTGCAATTCTGAAATTTTTTGCTTTTTCCTGTTAATCCTAGCATGATAAAGAAGATTCAAAGAGAGTGAGATGCCAGCTCCTTTCATTCAGTCAGTAGCTTCAAACATTTCTGGACGTTTTTCAATGGCAAAAATCAATGATTATTGTAAATGCACAAACAGTAATATCTCCACATTGCAAGGTGCAATTCTGAAATTTTTTGCTTTTTCCTGCTAATCCTAGCATGATAAAGAAGATTCAAAGAGAGTGAGATGCCAGCTCCTTTCATTCAGTCAGTAGCTTCAAACATTTCTGGACGTTTTTCAATGGCAAAAATCAATGAATATTGTAAATGCACAAACAGTAATATCTCCACATTGCAAGGTGCAATTCTGAAATTTTTAGCTTTTTCCTGCTAATCCTAGCATGATAAAGAAGATTCAAAGAGAGTGAGATGCCAGCTCCTTTCATTCAGTCAGTAGCTTCAAACATTTCTGGTATATGAAAAACATGTTTTTCAATGGCAAAAATCAATGAATATTGTAAATGCACAAACAGTAATATCTCCACATTGCAAGGTGCAATTCTGAAATTTTTTGCTTTTTCCTGCTAATCCTAGCATGATAAAGAAGATTCAAAGAGAGTGAGATGCCAGCTCCTTTCATTCAGTCAGTAGCTTCAAACATTTCTGGACGTTTTTCAATGGCAAAAATCAATGAATATTGTAAATGCACAAACAGTAATATCTCCACATTGCACGGTGCAATTCTGAAATTTTTAGCTTTTTCCTGTTAATCCTAGCATGATAAAGAAGATTCAAAGAGAGTGAGATGCCAGCTCCTTTCATTCAGTCAGTAGCTTCAAACATTTCTGGTATATGAAAAACATGTTTTTCAATGGCAAAAATCAATGAATATTGTAAATGCACAAACAGTAATATCTCCACATTGCACGGTGCAATTCTGAAATTTTTAGCGTTTTCCTGTTAATCCTAGCATGATAAAGAAGATTCAAAGAGAGTGAGATGCCAGCTCCTTTCATTCAGTCAGTAGCTTCAAACATTTCTGGACGTTTTTCAATGGCAAAAATCAATGAATATTGTAAATGCACAAACAGTAATATCTCCACATTGCACGATGCAATTCTGAAATTTTTTGCTTTTTCCTGCTAATCCTAGCATGATAAAGAAGATTCAAAGAGAGTGAGATGCCAGCTCCTTTCATTCAGTCAGTAGCTTCAAACATTTCTGGTATATGAAAAACATGTTTTTCAATGGCAAAAATCAATGAATATTGTAAATGCACAAACAGTAATATCTCCACATTGCAAGGTGCAATTCTGAAATTTTTTGCTTTTTCCTGCTAATCCTAGCATGATAAAGAAGATTCAGAGTGAGATGCCAGCTCCTTTCATTCAGTCAGTAGCTTCAAACATTTCTGGTATATGAAAAACATGTTTTTCAATGGCAAAAATCAATGAATATTGTAAATGCACAAACAGTAATATCTCCACATTGCACGGTGCAATTCTGAAATTTTTTGCTTTTTCCTGCTAATCCTAGCATGATAAAGAAGATTCAAAGAGAGTGAGATGCCAGCTCCTTTCATTCAGTCAGTAGCTTCAAACATTTCTGGTATATGAAAAACATGTTTTTCAATGGCAAAAATCAATGAATATTGTAAATGCACAAACAGTAATATCTCCACATTGCAAGGTGCAATTCTGAAATTTTTTGCTTTTTCCTGCTAATCCTAGCATGATAAAGAAGATTCAAAGAGAGTGAGATGCCAGCTCCTTTCATTCAGTCAGTAGCTTCAAACATTTCTGGACGTTTTTCAATGGCAAAAATCAATGAATATTGTAAATGCACAAACAGTAATATCTCCACATTGCAAGGTGCAATTCTGAAATTTTTTGCTTTTTCCTGCTAATCCTAGCATGATAAAGAAGATTCAAAGAGAGTGAGATGCCAGCTCCTTTCATTCAGTCAGTAGCTTCAAACATTTCTGGACGTTTTTCAATGGCAAAAATCAATGAATATTGTAAATGCACAAACAGTAATATCTCCACATTGCACGGTGCAATTCTGAAATTTTTAGCTTTTTCCTGTTAATCCTAGCATGATAAAGAAGATTCAAAGAGAGTGAGATGCCAGCTCCTTTCATTCAGTCAGTAGCTTCAAACATTTCTGGTATATGAAAAACATGTTTTTCAATGGCAAAAATCAATGAATATTGTAAATGCACAAACAGTAATATCTCCACATTGCACGGTGCAATTCTGAAATTTTTAGCTTTTTCCTGTTAATCCTAGCATGATAAAGAAGATTCAAAGAGAGTGAGATGCCAGCTCCTTTCATTCAGTCAGTAGCTTCAAACATTTCTGGACGTTTTTCAATGGCAAAAATCAATGAATATTGTAAATGCACAAACAGTAATATCTCCACATTGCAAGGTGCAATTCTGAAATTTTTTGCTTTTTCCTGCTAATCCTAGCATGATAAAGAAGATTCAAAGAGAGTGAGATGCCAGCTCCTTTCATTCAGTCAGTAGCTTCAAACATTTCTGGTATATGAAAAACATGTTTTTCAATGGCAAAAATCAATGAATATTGTAAATGCACAAACAGTAATATCTCCACATTGCACGGTGCAATTCTGAAATTTTTTGCTTTTTCCTGCTAATCCTAGCATGATAAAGAAGATTCAAAGAGAGTGAGATGCCAGCTCCTTTCATTCAGTCAGTAGCTTCAAACATTTCTGGTATATGAAAAACATGTTTTTCAATGGCAAAAATCAATGAATATTGTAAATGCACAAACAGTAATATCTCCACATTGCAAGGTGCAATTCTGAAATTTTTTGCTTTTTCCTGCTAATCCTAGCATGATAAAGAAGATTCAAAGAGAGTGAGATGCCAGCTCCTTTCATTCAGTCAGTAGCTTCAAACATTTCTGGACGTTTTTCAATGGCAAAAATCAATGAATATTGTAAATGCACAAACAGTAATATCTCCACATTGCACGGTGCAATTCTGAAATTTTTTGCATTTTCCTGCTAATCCTAGCATGATAAAGAAGATTCAAAGAGAGTGAGATGCCAGCTCCTTTCATTCAGTCAGTAGCTTCAAACATTTCTGGTATATGAAAAACATGTTTTTCAATGGCAAAAATCAATGAATATTGTAAATGCACAAACAGTAATATCTCCACATTGCACGGTGCAATTCTGAAATTTTTAGCTTTTTCCTGTTAATCCTAGCATGATAAAGAAGATTCAAAGAGAGTGAGATGCCAGCTCCTTTCATTCAGTCAGTAGCTTCAAACATTTCTGGTATATGAAAAACATGTTTTTCAATGGCAAAAATCAATGAATATTGTAAATGCACAAACAGTAATATCTCCACATTGCAAGGTGCAATTCTGAAATTTTTAGCTTTTTCCTGCTAATCCTAGCATGATAAAGAAGATTCAAAGAGAGTGAGATGCCAGCTCCTTTCATTCAGTCAGTAGCTTCAAACATTTCTGGTATATGAAAAACATGTTTTTCAATGGCAAAAATCAATGAATATTGTAAATGCACAAACAGTAATATCTCCACATTGCAAGGTGCAATTCTGAAATTTTTAGCTTTTTCCTGTTAATCCTAGCATGATAAAGAAGATTCAAAGAGAGTGAGATGCCAGCTCCTTTCATTCAGTCAGTAGCTTCAAACATTTCTGGACGTTTTTCAATGGCAAAAATCAATGAATATTGTAAATGCACAAACAGTAATATCTCCACATTGCACGGTGCAATTCTGAAATTTTTTGCTTTTTCCTGCTAATCCTAGCATGATAAAGAAGATTCAAAGAGAGTGAGATGCCAGCTCCTTTCATTCAGTCAGTAGCTTCAAACATTTCTGGTATATGAAAAACATGTTTTTCAATGGCAAAAATCAATGAATATTGTAAATGCACAAACAGTAATATCTCCACATTGCACGGTGCAATTCTGAAATTTTTTGCTTTTTCCTGCTAATCCTAGCATGATAAAGAAGATTCAAAGAGAGTGAGATGCCAGCTCCTTTCATTCAGTCAGTAGCTTCAAACATTTCTGGTATATGAAAAACATGTTTTTCAATGGCAAAAATCAATGAATATTGTAAATGCACAAACAGTAATATCTCCACATTGCACGGTGCAATTCTGAAATTTTTTGCTTCTTCCTGTTAATCCTAGCATGATAAAGAAGATTCAAAGAGAGTGAGATGCCAGCTCCTTTCATTCAGTCAGTAGCTTCAAACATTTCTGGTATATGAAAAACATGTTTTTCAATGGCAAAAATCAATGAATATTGTAAATGCACAAACAGTAATATCTCCACATTGCAAGGTGCAATTCTGAAATTTTTTGCTTTTTCCTGCTAATCCTAGCATGATAAAGAAGATTCAAAGAGAGTGAGATGCCAGCTCCTTTCATTCAGTCAGTAGCTTCAAACATTTCTGGACGTTTTTCAATGGCAAAAATCAATGAATATTGTAAATGCACAAACAGTAATATCTCCACATTGCACGGTGCAATTCTGAAATTTTTTGCTTTTTCCTGTTAATCCTAGCATGATAAAGAAGATTCAAAGAGAGTGAGATGCCAGCTCCTTTCATTCAGTCAGTAGCTTCAAACATTTCTGGTATATGAAAAACATGTTTTTCAATGGCAAAAATCAATGAATATTGTAAATGCACAAACAGTAATATCTCCACATTGCAAGGTGCAATTCTGAAATTTTTTGCTTTTTCCTGCTAATCCTAGCATGATAAAGAAGATTCAAAGAGAGTGAGATGCCAGCTCCTTTCATTCAGTCAGTAGCTTCAAACATTTCTGGTATATGAAAAACATGTTTTTCAATGGCAAAAATCAATGAATATTGTAAATGCACAAACAGTAATATCTCCACATTGCAAGGTGCAATTCTGAAATTTTTTGCTTTTTCCTGTTAATCCTAGCATGATAAAGAAGATTCAAAGAGAGTGAGATGCCAGCTCCTTTCATTCAGTCAGTAGCTTCAAACATTTCTGGTATATGAAAAACATGTTTTTCAATGGCAAAAATCAATGAATATTGTAAATGCACAAACAGTAATATCTCCACATTGCACGGTGCAATTCTGAAATTTTTTGCTTTTTCCTGCTAATCCTAGCATGATAAAGAAGATTCAAAGAGAGTGAGATGCCAGCTCCTTTCATTCAGTCAGTAGCTTCAAACATTTCTGGACGTTTTTCAATGGCAAAAATCAATGAATATTGTAAATGCACAAACAGTAATATCTCCACATTGCAAGGTGCAATTCTGAAATTTTTTGCTTTTTCCTGCTAATCCTAGCATGATAAAGAAGATTCAAAGAGAGTGAGATGCCAGCTCCTTTCATTCAGTCAGTAGCTTCAAACATTTCTGGTATATGAAAAACATGTTTTTCAATGGCAAAAATCAATGAATATTGTAAATGCACAAACAGTAATATCTCCACATTGCACGGTGCAATTCTGAAATTTTTAGCTTTTTCCTGTTAATCCTAGCATGATAAAGAAGATTCAAAGAGAGTGAGATGCCAGCTCCTTTCATTCAGTCAGTAGCTTCAAACATTTCTGGTATATGAAAAACATGTTTTTCAATGGCAAAAATCAATGAATATTGTAAATGCACAAACAGTAATATCTCCACATTGCACGGTGCAATTCTGAAATTTTTAGCTTTTTCCTTCTAATCCTAGCATGATAAAGAAGATTCAAAGAGAGTGAGATGCCAGCTCCTTTCATTCAGTCAGTAGCTTCAAACATTTCTGGTATATGAAAAACATGTTTTTCAATGGCAAAAATCAATGAATATTGTAAATGCACAAACAGTAATATCTCCACATTGCACGGTGCAATTCTGAAATTTTTAGCTTTTTCCTGTTAATCCTAGCATGATAAAGAAGATTCAAAGAGAGTGAGATGCCAGCTCCTTTCATTCAGTCAGTAGCTTCAAACATTTCTGGACGTTTTTCAATGGCAAAAATCAATGAATATTGTAAATGCACAAACAGTAATATCTCCACATTGCACGGTGCAATTCTGAAATTTTTTGCTTTTTCCTGCTAATCCTAGCATGATAAAGAAGATTCAAAGAGAGTGAGATGCCAGCTCCTTTCATTCAGTCAGTAGCTTCAAACATTTCTGGTATATGAAAAACATGTTTTTCAATGGCAAAAATCAATGAATATTGTAAATGCACAAACAGTAATATCTCCACATTGCACGGTGCAATTCTGAAATTTTTTGCTTTTTCCTGCTAATCCTAGCATGATAAAGAAGATTCAAAGAGAGTGAGATGCCAGCTCCTTTCATTCAGTCAGTAGCTTCAAACATTTCTGGTATATGAAAAACATGTTTTTCAATGGCAAAAATCAATGAATATTGTAAATGCACAAACAGTAATATCTCCACATTGCACGGTGCAATTCTGAAATTTTTTGCTTTTTCCTGTTAATCCTAGCATGATAAAGAAGATTCAAAGAGAGTGAGATGCCAGCTCCTTTCATTCAGTCAGTAGCTTCAAACATTTCTGGTATATGAAAAACATGTTTTTCAATGGCAAAAATCAATGAATATTGTAAATGCACAAACAGTAATATCTCCACATTGCAAGGTGCAATTCTGAAATTTTTTGCTTTTTCCTGCTAATCCTAGCATGATAAAGAAGATTCAAAGAGAGTGAGATGCCAGCTCCTTTCATTCAGTCAGTAGCTTCAAACATTTCTGGACGTTTTTCAATGGCAAAAATCAATGAATATTGTAAATGCACAAACAGTAATATCTCCACATTGCACGGTGCAATTCTGAAATTTTTAGCTTTTTCCTGTTAATCCTAGCATGATAAAGAAGATTCAAAGAGAGTGAGATGCCAGCTCCTTTCATTCAGTCAGTAGCTTCAAACATTTCTGGTATATGAAAAACATGTTTTTCAATGGCAAAAATCAATGAATATTGTAAATGCACAAACAGTAATATCTCCACATTGCAAGGTGCAATTCTGAAATTTTTTGCTTTTTCCTGCTAATCCTAGCATGATAAAGAAGATTCAAAGAGAGTGAGATGCCAGCTCCTTTCATTCAGTCAGTAGCTTCAAACATTTCTGGTATATGAAAAACATGTTTTTCAATGGCAAAAATCAATGAATATTGTAAATGCACAAACAGTAATATCTCCACATTGCACGGTGCAATTCTGAAATTTTTTGCTTTTTCCTGTTAATCCTAGCATGATAAAGAAGATTCAAAGAGAGTGAGATGCCAGCTCCTTTCATTCAGTCAGTAGCTTCAAACATTTCTGGTATATGAAAAACATGTTTTTCAATGGCAAAAATCAATGAATATTGTAAATGCACAAACAGTAATATCTCCACATTGCACAGTGCAATTCTGAAATTTTTTGCTTTTTCCTGCTAATCCTAGCATGATAAAGAAGATTCAAAGAGAGTGAGATGCCAGCTCCTTTCATTCAGTCAGTAGCTTCAAACATTTCTGGACGTTTTTCAATGGCAAAAATCAATGAATATTGTAAATGCACAAACAGTAATATCTCCACATTGCAAGGTGCAATTCTGAAATTTTTTGCTTTTTCCTGCTAATCCTAGCATGATAAAGAAGATTCAAAGAGAGTGAGATGCCAGCTCCTTTCATTCAGTCAGTAGCTTCAAACATTTCTGGTATATGAAAAACATGTTTTTCAATGGCAAAAATCAATGAATATTGTAAATGCACAAACAGTAATATCTCCACATTGCACGGTGCAATTCTGAAATTTTTAGCTTTTTCCTGTTAATCCTAGCATGATAAAGAAGATTCAAAGAGAGTGAGATGCCAGCTCCTTTCATTCAGTCAGTAGCTTCAAACATTTCTGGTATATGAAAAACATGTTTTTCAATGGCAAAAATCAATGAATATTGTAAATGCACAAACAGTAATATCTCCACATTGCACGGTGCAATTCTGAAATTTTTAGCTTTTTCCTGCTAATCCTAGCATGATAAAGAAGATTCAAAGAGAGTGAGATGCCAGCTCCTTTCATTCAGTCAGTAGCTTCAAACATTTCTGGTATATGAAAAACATGTTTTTCAATGGCAAAAATCAATGAATATTGTAAATGCACAAACAGTAATATCTCCACATTGCACGGTGCAATTCTGAAATTTTTAGCTTTTTCCTGTTAATCCTAGCATGATAAAGAAGATTCAAAGAGAGTGAGATGCCAGCTCCTTTCATTCAGTCAGTAGCTTCAAACATTTCTGGACGTTTTTCAATGGCAAAAATCAATGAATATTGTAAATGCACAAACAGTAATATCTCCACATTGCACGGTGCAATTCTGAAATTTTTTGCTTTTTCCTGCTAATCCTAGCATGATAAAGAAGATTCAAAGAGAGTGAGATGCCAGCTCCTTTCATTCAGTCAGTAGCTTCAAACATTTCTGGTATATGAAAAACATGTTTTTCAATGGCAAAAATCAATGAATATTGTAAATGCACAAACAGTAATATCTCCACATTGCACGGTGCAATTCTGAAATTTTTAGCTTTTTCCTGTTAATCCTAGCATGATAAAGAAGATTCAAAGAGAGTGAGATGCCAGCTCCTTTCATTCAGTCAGTAGCTTCAAACATTTCTGGTATATGAAAAACATGTTTTTCAATGGCAAAAATCAATGAATATTATAAATGCACAAACAGTAATATCTCCACATTGCACGGTGCAATTCTGAAATTTTTTGCTTTTTCCTGCTAATCCTAGCATGATAAAGAAGATTCAAAGAGAGTGAGATGCCAGCTCCTTTCATTCAGTCAGTAGCTTCAAACATTTCTGGTATATGAAAAACATGTTTTTCAATGGCAAAAATCAATGAATATTGTAAATGCACAAACAGTAATATCTCCACATTGCACGGTGCAATTCTGAAATTTTTTGCTTTTGCCTGTTAATCCTAGCATGATAAAGAAGATTCAAAGAGAGTGAGATGCCAGCTCCTTTCATTCAGTCAGTAGCTTCAAACATTTCTGGTATATGAAAAACATGTTTTTCAATGGCAAAAATCAATGAATATTGTAAATGCACAAACAGTAATATCTCCACATTGCAAGGTGCAATTCTGAAATTTTTTGCTTTTTCCTGCTAATCCTAGCATGATAAAGAAGATTCAAAGAGAGTGAGATGCCAGCTCCTTTCATTCAGTCAGTAGCTTCAAACATTTCTGGTATATGAAAAACATGTTTTTCAATGGCAAAAATCAATGAATATTGTAAATGCACAAACAGTAATATCTCCACATTGCATGGTGCAATTCTGAAATTTTTTGCTTTTTCCTGCTAATCCTAGCATGATAAAGAAGATTCAAAGAGAGTGAGATGCCAGCTCCTTTCATTCAGTCAGTAGCTTCAAACATTTCTGGTATATGAAAAACATGTTTTTCAATGGCAAAAATCAATGAATATTGTAAATGCACAAACAGTAATATCTCCACATTGCACGGTGCAATTCTGAAATTTTTTGCTTTTTCCTGTTAATCCTAGCATGATAAAGAAGATTCAAAGAGAGTGAGATGCCAGCTCCTTTCATTCAGTCAGTAGCTTCAAACATTTCTGGTATATGAAAAACATGTTTTTCAATGGCAAAAATCAATGAATATTGTAAATGCACAAACAGTAATATCTCCACATTGCAAGGTGCAATTCTGAAATTTTTTGCTTTTTCCTGCTAATCCTAGCATGATAAAGAAGATTCAAAGAGAGTGAGATGCCAGCTCCTTTCATTCAGTCAGTAGCTTCAAACATTTCTGGACGTTTTTCAATGGCAAAAATCAATGAATATTGTAAATGCACAAACAGTAATATCTCCACATTGCACGGTGCAATTCTGAAATTTTTAGCTTTTTCCTGTTAATCCTAGCATGATAAAGAAGATTCAAAGAGAGTGAGATGCCAGCTCCTTTCATTCAGTCAGTAGCTTCAAACATTTCTGGTATATGAAAAACATGTTTTTCAATGGCAAAAATCAATGAATATTGTAAATGCACAAACAGTAATATCTCCACATTGCAAGGTGCAATTCTGAAATTTTTTGCTTTTTCCTGCTAATCCTAGCATGATAAAGAAGATTCAAAGAGAGTGAGATGCCAGCTCCTTTCATTCAGTCAGTAGCTTCAAACATTTCTGGTATATGAAAAACATTTTTTTCAATGGCAAAAATCAATGAATATTGTAAATGCACAAACAGTAATATCTCCACATTGCAAGGTGCAATTCTGAAATTTTTTGCTTTTTCCTGTTAATCCTAGCATGATAAAGAAGATTCAAAGAGAGTGAGATGCCAGCTCCTTTCATTCAGTCAGTAGCTTCAAACATTTCTGGTATATGAAAAACATGTTTTTCAATGGCAAAAATCAATGAATATTGTAAATGCACAAACAGTAATATCTCCACATTGCACGGTGCAATTCTGAAATTTTTTGCTTTTTCCTGCTAATCCTAGCATGATAAAGAAGATTCAAAGAGAGTGAGATGCCAGCTCCTTTCATTCAGTCAGTAGCTTCAAACATTTCTGGACGTTTTTCAATGGCAAAAATCAATGAATATTGTAAATGCACAAACAGTAATATCTCCACATTGCAAGGTGCAATTCTGAAATTTTTTGCTTTTTCCTGCTAATCCTAGCATGATAAAGAAGATTCAAAGAGAGTGAGATGCCAGCTCCTTTCATTCAGTCAGTAGCTTCAAACATTTCTGGTATATGAAAAACATGTTTTTCAATGGCAAAAATCAATGAATATTGTAAATGCACAAACAGTAATATCTCCACATTGCACGGTGCAATTCTGAAATTTTTAGCTTTTTCCTGTTAATCCTAGCATGATAAAGAAGATTCAAAGAGAGTGAGATGCCAGCTCCTTTCATTCAGTCAGTAGCTTCAAACATTTCTGGTATATGAAAAACATGTTTTTCAATGGCAAAAATCAATGAATATTGTAAATGCACAAACAGTAATATCTCCACATTGCACGGTGCAATTCTGAAATTTTTAGCTTTTTCCTGCTAATCCTAGCATGATAAAGAAGATTCAAAGAGAGTGAGTTGCCAGCTCCTTTCATTCAGTCAGTAGCTTCAAACATTTCTGGTATATGAAAAACATGTTTTTCAATGGCAAAAATCAATGAATATTGTAAATGCACAAACAGTAATATCTCCACATTGCACGGTGCAATTCTGAAATTTTTAGCTTTTTCCTGTTAATCCTAGCATGATAAAGAAGATTCAAAGAGAGTGAGATGCCAGCTCCTTTCATTCAGTCAGTAGCTTCAAACATTTCTGGACGTTTTTCAATGGCAAAAATCAATGAATATTGTAAATGCACAAACAGTAATATCTCCACATTGCACGGTGCAATTCTGAAATTTTTTGCTTTTTCCTGCTAATCCTAGCATGATAAAGAAGATTCAAAGAGAGTGAGATGCCAGCTCCTTTCATTCAGTCAGTAGCTTCAAACATTTCTGGTATATGAAAAACATGTTTTTCAATGGCAAAAATCAATGAATATTGTAAATGCACAAACAGTAATATCTCCACATTGCACGGTGCAATTCTGAAATTTTTTGCTTTTTCCTGCTAATCCTAGCATGATAAAGAAGATTCAAAGAGAGTGAGATGCCAGCTCCTTTCATTCAGTCAGTAGCTTCAAACATTTCTGGTATATGAAAAACATGTTTTTCAATGGCAAAAATCAATGAATATTGTAAATGCACAAACAGTAATATCTCCACATTGCACGGTGCAATTCTGAAATTTTTTGCTTTTTCCTGTTAATCCTAGCATGATAAAGAAGATTCAAAGAGAGTGAGATGCCAGCTCCTTTCATTCAGTCAGTAGCTTCAAACATTTCTGGTATATGAAAAACATGTTTTTCAATGGCAAAAATCAATGAATATTGTAAATGCACAAACAGTAATATCTCCACATTGCAAGGTGCAATTCTGAAATTTTTACTTTTTCCTGCTAATCCTAGCATGATAAAGAAGATTCAAAGAGAGTGAGATGCCAGCTCCTTTCATTCAGTCAGTAGCTTCAAACATTTCTGGATGTTTTTCAATGGCAAAAATCAATGAATATTGTAAATGCACAAACAGTAATATCTCCACATTGCACGGTGCAATTCTGAAATTTTTAGCTTTTTCCTGTTAATCCTAGCATGATAAAGAAGATTCAAAGAGAGTGAGATGCCAGCTCCTTTCATTCAGTCAGTAGCTTCAAACATTTCTGGTATATGAAAAACATGTTTTTCAATGGCAAAAATCAATGAATATTGTAAATGCACAAACAGTAATATCTCCACATTGCAAGGTGCAATTCTGAAATTTTTTGCTTTTTCCTGCTAATCCTAGCATGATAAAGAAGATTCAAAGAGAGTGAGATGCCAGCTCCTTTCATTCAGTCAGTAGCTTCAAACATTTCTGGTATATGAAAAACATGTTTTTCAATGGCAAAAATCAATGAATATTGTAAATGCACAAACAGTAATATCTCCACATTGCACGGTGCAATTCTGAAATTTTTTGCTTTTTCCTGTTAATCCTAGCATGATAAAGAAGATTCAAAGAGAGTGAGATGCCAGCTCCTTTCATTCAGTCAGTAGCTTCAAACATTTCTGGTATATGAAAAACATGTTTTTCAATGGCAAAAATCAATGAATATTGTAAATGCACAAACAGTAATATCTCCACATTGCACAGTGCAATTCTGAAATTTTTTGCTTTTTCCTGCTAATCCTAGCATGATAAAGAAGATTCAAAGAGAGTGAGATGCCAGCTCCTTTCATTCAGTCAGTAGCTTCAAACATTTCTGGTATATGAAAAACATGTTTTTCAATGGCAAAAATCAATGAATATTGTAAATGCACAAACAGTAATATCTCCACATTGCACGGTGCAATTCTGAAATTTTTTGCTTTTTCCTGTTAATCCTAGCATGATAAAGAAGATTCAAAGAGAGTGAGATGCCAGCTCCTTTCATTCAGTCAGTAGCTTCAAACATTTCTGGTATATGAAAAACATGTTTTTCAATGGCAAAAATCAATGAATATTGTAAATGCACAAACAGTAATATCTCCACATTGCACGGTGCAATTCTGAAATTTTTTGCTTTTGCCTGTTAATCCTAGCATGATAAAGAAGATTCAAAGAGAGTGAGATGCCAGCTCCTTTCATTCAGTCAGTAGCTTCAAACATTTCTGGTATATGAAAAACATGTTTTTCAATGGCAAAAATCAATGAATATTGTAAATGCACAAACAGTAATATCTCCACATTGCAAGGTGCAATTCTGAAATTTTTTGCTTTTTCCTGCTAATCCTAGCATGATAAAGAAGATTCAAAGAGAGTGAGATGCCAGCTCCTTTCATTCAGTCAGTAGCTTCAAACATTTCTGGTATATGAAAAACATGTTTTTCAATGGCAAAAATCAATGAATATTGTAAATGCACAAACAGTAATATCTCCACATTGCACGGTGCAATTCTGAAATTTTTTGCTTTTTCCTGTTAATCCTAGCATGATAAAGAAGATTCAAAGAGAGTGAGATGCCAGCTCCTTTCATTCAGTCAGTAGCTTCAAACATTTCTGGTATATGAAAAACATGTTTTTCAATGGCAAAAATCAATGAATATTGTAAATGCACAAACAGTAATATCTCCACATTGCACAGTGCAATTCTGAAATTTTTTGCTTTTTCCTGCTAATCCTAGCATGATAAAGAAGATTCAAAGAGAGTGAGATGCCAGCTCCTTTCATTCAGTCAGTAGCTTCAAACATTTCTGGACGTTTTTCAATGGCAAAAATCAATGAATATTGTAAATGCACAAACAGTAATATCTCCACATTGCACGGTGCAATTCTGAAATTTTTTGCTTTTTCCTGCTAATCCTAGCATGATAAAGATGATTCAAAGAGAGTGAGATGCCAGCTCCTTTCATTCAGTCAGTAGCTTCAAACATTTCTGGTATATGAAAAACATGTTTTTCAATGGCAAAAATCAATGAATATTGTAAATGCACAAACAGTAATATCTCCACATTGCACGGTGCAATTCTGAAATTTTTAGCTTTTTCCTGTTAATCCTAGCATGATAAAGAAGATTCAAAGAGAGTGAGATGCCAGCTCCTTTCATTCAGTCAGTAGCTTCAAACATTTCTGGTATATGAAAAACATGTTTTTCAATGGCAAAAATCAATGAATATTGTAAATGCACAAACAGTAATATCTCCACATTGCACGGTGCAATTCTGAAATTTTTTGCTTTTTCCTGTTAATCCTAGCATGATAAAGAAGATTCAAAGAGAGTGAGATGCCAGCTCCTTTCATTCAGTCAGTAGCTTCAAACATTTCTGGTATATGAAAAACATGTTTTTCAATGGCAAAAATCAATGAATATTGTAAATGCACAAACAGTAATATCTCCACATTGCACGGTGCAATTCTGAAATTTTTTGCTTTTGCCTGTTAATCCTAGCATGATAAAGAAGATTCAAAGAGAGTGAGATGCCAGCTCCTTTCATTCAGTCAGTAGCTTCAAACATTTCTGGTATATGAAAAACATGTTTTTCAATGGCAAAAATCAATGAATATTGTAAATGCACAAACAGTAATATCTCCACATTGCAAGGTGCAATTCTGAAATTTTTTGCTTTTTCCTGCTAATCCTAGCATGATAAAGAAGATTCAAAGAGAGTGAGATGCCAGCTCCTTTCATTCAGTCAGTAGCTTCAAACATTTCTGGTATATGAAAAACATGTTTTTCAATGGCAAAAATCAATGAATATTGTAAATGCACAAACAGTAATATCTCCACATTGCACGGTGCAATTCTGAAATTTTTTGCTTTTTCCTGCTAATCCTAGCATGATAAAGAAGATTCAAAGAGAGTGAGATGCCAGCTCCTTTCATTCAGTCAGTAGCTTCAAACATTTCTGGTATATGAAAAACATGTTTTTCAATGGCAAAAATCAATGAATATTGTAAATGCACAAACAGTAATATCTCCACATTGCACGGTGCAATTCTGAAATTTTTTGCTTTTTCCTGTTAATCCTAGCATGATAAAGAAGATTCAAAGAGAGTGAGATGCCAGCTCCTTTCATTCAGTCAGTAGCTTCAAACATTTCTGGTATATGAAAAACATGTTTTTCAATGGCAAAAATCAATGAATATTGTAAATGCACAAACAGTAATATCTCCACATTGCAAGATGCAATTCTGAAATTTTTTGCTTTTTCCTGCTAATCCTAGCATGATAAAGAAGATTCAAAGAGAGTGAGATGCCAGCTCCTTTCATTCAGTCAGTAGCTTCAAACATTTCTGGACGTTTTTCAATGGCAAAAATCAATGAATATTGTAAATGCACAAACAGTAATATCTCCACATTGCACGGTGTAATTCTGAAATTTTTAGCTTTTTCCTGTTAATCCTAGCATGATAAAGAAGATTCAAAGAGAGTGAGATGCCAGCTCCTTTCATTCAGTCAGTAGCTTCAAACATTTCTGGTATATGAAAAACATGTTTTTCAATGGCAAAAATCAATGAATATTGTAAATGCACAAACAGTAATATCTCCACATTGCAAGGTGCAATTCTGAAATTTTTTGCTTTTTCCTGCTAATCCTAGCATGATAAAGAAGATTCAAAGAGAGTGAGATGCCAGCTCCTTTCATTCAGTCAGTAGCTTCAAACATTTCTGGTATATGAAAAACATGTTTTTCAATGGCAAAAATCAATGAATATTGTAAATGCACAAACAGTAATATCTCCACATTGCACGGTGCAATTCTGAAATTTTTAGCTTTTTCCTGTTAATCCTAGCATGATAAAGAAGATTCAAAGAGAGTGAGATGCCAGCTCCTTTCATTCAGTCAGTAGCTTCAAACATTTCTGGTATATGAAAAACATGTTTTTCAATGGCAAAAATCAATGAATATTGTAAATGCACAAACAGTAATATCTCCACATTGCAAGGTGCAATTCTGAAATTTTTTGCTTTTTCCTGTTAATCCTAGCATGATAAAGAAGATTCAAAGAGAGTGAGATGCCAGCTCCTTTCATTCAGTCAGTAGCTTCAAACATTTCTGGTATATGAAAAACATGTTTTTCAATGGCAAAAATCAATGAATATTGTAAATGCACAAACAGTAATATCTCCACATTGCACGGTGCAATTCTGAAATTTTTTGCTTTTTCCTGTTAATCATAGCATGATAAAGAAGATTCAAAGAGAGTGAGATGCCAGCTCCTTTCATTCAGTCAGTAGCTTCAAACATTTCTGGACGTTTTTCAATGGCAAAAATCAATGAATATTGTAAATGCACAAACAGTAATATCTCCACATTGCACGGTGCAATTCTGAAATTTTTAGCTTTTTCCTGTTAATCCTAGCATGATAAAGAAGATTCAAAGAGAGTGAGATGCCAGCTCCTTTCATTCAGTCAGTAGCTTCAAACATTTCTGGTATATGAAAAACATGTTTTTCAATGGCAAAAATCAATGAATATTGTAAATGCACAAACAGTAATATCTCCACATTGCAAGGTGCAATTCTGAAATTTTTTGCTTTTTCCTGCTAATCCTAGCATGATAAAGAAGATTCAAAGAGAGTGAGATGCCAGCTCCTTTCATTCAGTCAGTAGCTTCAAACATTTCTGGTATATGAAAAACATGTTTTTCAATGGCAAAAATCAATGAATATTGTAAATGCACAAACAGTAATATCTCCACATTGCACGGTGCAATTCTGAAATTTTTAGCTTTTTCCTGCTAATCCTAGCATGATAAAGAAGATTCAAAGAGAGTGAGATGCCAGCTCCTTTCATTCAGTCAGTAGCTTCAAACATTTCTGGTATATGAAAAACATGTTTTTCAATGGCAAAAATCAATGAATATTGTAAATGCACAAACAGTAATATCTCCACATTGCACGGTGCAATTCTGAAATTTTTAGCTTTTTCCTGTTAATCCTAGCATGATAAAGAAGATTCAAAGAGAGTGAGATGCCAGCTCCTTTCATTCAGTCAGTAGCTTCAAACATTTCTGGACGTTTTTCAATGGCAAAAATCAATGAATATTGTAAATGCACAAACAGTAATATCTCCACATTGCACGGTGCAATTCTGAAATTTTTTGCTTTTTCCTGCTAATCCTAGCATGATAAAGAAGATTCAAAGAGAGTGAGATGCCAGCTCCTTTCATTCAGTCAGTAGCTTCAAACATTTCTGGTATATGAAAAACATGTTTTTCAATGGCAAAAATCAATGAATATTGTAAATGCACAAACAGTAATATCTCCACATTGCACGGTGCAATTCTGAAATTTTTAGCTTTTTCCTGTTAATCCTAGCATGATAAAGAAGATTCAAAGAGAGTGAGATGCCAGCTCCTTTCATTCAGTCAGTAGCTTCAAACATTTCTGGTATATGAAAAACATGTTTTTCAATGGCAAAAATCAATGAATATTGTAAATGCACAAACAGTAATATCTCCACATTGCAAGGTGCAATTCTGAAATTTTTTGCTTTTTCCTGTTAATCCTAGCATGATAAAGAAGATTCAAAGAGAGTGAGATGCCAGCTCCTTTCATTCAGTCAGTAGCTTCAAACATTTCTGGTATATGAAAAACATGTTTTTCAATGGCAAAAATCAATGAATATTGTAAATGCACAAACAGTAATATCTCCACATTGCACGGTGCAATTCTGAAATTTTTAGCTTTTTCCTGTTAATCCTAGCATGATAAAGAAGATTCAAAGAGAGTGAGATGCCAGCTCCTTTCATTCAGTCAGTAGCTTCAAACATTTCTGGTATATGAAAAACATGTTTTTCAATGGCAAAAATCAATGAATATTGTAAATCCACAAACAGTAATATCTCCACATTGCACGGTGCAATTCTGAAATTTTTTGCTTTTTCCTGCTAATCCTAGCATGATAAAGAAGATTCAAAGAGAGTGAGATGCCAGCTCCTTTCATTCAGTCAGTAGCTTCAAACATTTCTGGACGTTTTTCAATGGCAAAAATCAATGAATATTGTAAATGCACAAACAGTAATATCTCCACATTGCACGGTGCAATTCTGAAATTTTTTGCTTTTTCCTGCTAATCCTAGCATGATAAAGAAGATTCAAAGAGAGTGAGATGCCAGCTCCTTTCATTCAGTCAGTAGCTTCAAACATTTCTGGTATATGAAAAACATGTTTTTCAATGGCAAAAATCAATGAATATTGTAAATGCACAAACAGTAATATCTCCACATTGCAAGGTGCAATTCTGAAATTTTTTGCTTTTTCCTGTTAATCCTAGCATGATAAAGAAGATTCAAAGAGAGTGAGATGCCAGCTCCTTTCATTCAGTCAGTAGCTTCAAACATTTCTGGTATATGAAAAACATGTTTTTCAATGGCAAAAATCAATGAATATTGTAAATGCACAAACAGTAATATCTCCACATTGCAAGGTGCAATTCTGAAATTTTTTGCTTTTTCCTGCTAATCCTAGCATGATAAAGAAGATTCAAAGAGAGTGAGATGCCAGCTCCATTCATTCAGTCAGTAGCTTCAAACATTTCTGGTATATGAAAAACATGTTTTTCAATGGCAAAAATCAATGAATATTGTAAATGCACAAACAGTAATATCTCCACATTGCACGGTGCAATTCTGAAATTTTTAGCTTTTTCCTGTTAATCCTAGCATGATAAAGAAGATTCAAAGAGAGTGAGATGCCAGCTCCTTTCATTCAGTCAGTAGCTTCAAACATTTCTGGTATATGAAAAACATGTTTTTCAATGGCAAAAATCAATGAATATTGTAAATGCACAAAGAGTAATATCTCCACATTGCAAGGTGCAATTCTGAAATTTTTTGCTTTTTCCTGCTAATCCTAGCATGATAAAGAAGATTCAAAGAGAGTGAGATGCCAGCTCCTTTCATTCAGTCAGTAGCTTCAAACATTTCTGGTATATGAAAAACATGTTTTTCAATGGCAAAAATCAATGAATATTGTAAATGCACAAACAGTAATATCTCCACATTGCACGGTGCAATTCTGAAATTTTTAGCTTTTTCCTGTTAATCCTAGCATGATAAAGAAGATTCAAAGAGAGTGAGATGCCAGCTCCTTTCATTCAGTCAGTAGCTTCAAACATTTCTGGTATATGAAAAACATGTTTTTCAATGGCAAAAATCAATGAATATTGTAAATGCACAAACAGTAATATCTCCACATTGCACGGTGCAATTCTGAAATTTTTAGCTTTTTCCTGTTAATCCTAGCATGATAAAGAAGATTCAAAGAGAGTGAGATGCCAGCTCCTTTCATTCAGTCAGTAGCTTCAAACATTTCTGGTATATGAAAAACATGTTTTTCAATGGCAAAAATCAATGAATATTGTAAATGCACAAACAGTAATATCTCCACATTGCAAGGTGCAATTCTGAAATTTTTTGCTTTTTCCTGTTAATCCTAGCATGATAAAGAAGATTCAAAGAGAGTGAGATGCCAGCTCCTTTCATTCAGTCAGTAGCTTCAAACATTTCTGGTATATGAAAAACATGTTTTTCAATGGCAAAAATCAATGAATATTGTAAATGCACAAACAGTAATATCTCCACATTGCACGGTGCAATTCTGAAATTTTTTGCTTTTTCCTGTTAATCCTAGCATGATAAAGAAGATTCAAAGAGAGTGAGATGCCAGCTCCTTTCATTCAGTCAGTAGCTTCAAACATTTCTGGACGTTTTTCAATGGCAAAAATCAATGAATATTGTAAATGCACAAACAGTAATATCTCCACATTGCACGGTGCAATTCTGAAATTTTTAGCTTTTTCCTGTTAATCCTAGCATGATAAAGAAGATTCAAAGAGAGTGAGATGCCAGCTCCTTTCATTCAGTCAGTAGCTTCAAACATTTCTGGTATATGAAAAACATGTTTTTCAATGGCAAAAATCAATGAATATTGTAAATGCACAAACAGTAATATCTCCACATTGCACGGTGCAATTCTGAAATTTTTTGCTTTTTCCTGCTAATCCTAGCATGATAAAGAAGATTCAAAGAGAGTGAGATGCCAGCTCCTTTCATTCAGTCAGTAGCTTCAAACATTTCTGGTATATGAAAAACATGTTTTTCAATGGCAAAAATCAATGAATATTGTAAATGCACAAACAGTAATATCTCCACATTGCAAGGTGCAATTCTGAAATTTTTAGCTTTTTCCTGTTAATCCTAGCATGATAAAGAAGATTCAAAGAGAGTGAGATGCCAGCTCCTTTCATTCAGTCAGTAGCTTCAAACATTTCTGGTATATGAAAAACATGTTTTTCAATGGCAAAAATCAATGAATATTGTAAATGCACAAACAGTAATATCTCCACATTGCACGGTGCAATTCTGAAATTTTTTACTTTTTCCTGCTAATCCTAGCATGATAAAGATTCAAAGAGAGTGAGATGCCAGCTCCTTTCATTCAGTCAGTAGCTTCAAACATTTCTGGTATATGAAAAACATGTTTTTCAATGGCAAAAATCAATGAATATTGTAAATGCACAAACAGTAATATCTCCACATTGCACGGTGCAATTCTGAAATTTTTAGCTTTTTCCTGTTAATCCTAGCATGATAAAGAAGATTCAAAGAGAGTGAGATGCCAGCTCCTTTCATTCAGTCAGTAGCTTCAAACATTTCTGGACGTTTTTCAATGGCAAAAATCAATGAATATTGTAAATGCACAAACAGTAATATCTCCACATTGCACGGTGCAATTCTGAAATTTTTTGCTTTTTCCTGCTAATCCTAGCATGATAAAGAAGATTCAAAGAGAGTGAGATGCCAGCTCCTTTCATTCAGTCAGTAGCTTCAAACATTTCTGGTATATGAAAAACATGTTTTTCAATGGCAAAAATCAATGAATATTGTAAATGCACAAACAGTAATATCTCCACATTGCACGGTGCAATTCTGAAATTTTTAGCTTTTTCCTGTTAATCCTAGCATGATAAAGAAGATTCAAAGAGAGTGAGATGCCAGCTCCTTTCATTCAGTCAGTAGCTTCAAACATTTCTGGTATATGAAAAACATGTTTTTCAATGGCAAAAATCAATGAATATTGTAAATGCACAAACAGTAATATCTCCACATTGCAAGGTGCAATTCTGAAATTTTTTGCTTTTTCCTGCTAATCCTAGCATGATAAAGAAGATTCAAAGAGAGTGAGATGCCAGCTCCTTTCATTCAGTCAGTAGCTTCAAACATTTCTGGTATATGAAAAACATGTTTTTCAATGGCAAAAATCAATGAATATTGTAAATGCACAAACAGTAATATCTCCACATTGCACGGTGCAATTCTGAAATTTTTAGCTTTTTCCTGTTAATCCTAGCATGATAAAGAAGATTCAAAGAGAGTGAGATGCCAGCTCCTTTCATTCAGTCAGTAGCTTCAAACATTTCTGGACGTTTTTCAATGGCAAAAATCAATGAATATTGTAAATGCACAAACAGTAATATCTCCACATTGCACGGTGCAATTCTGAAATTTTTTGCTTTTTCCTGCTAATCCTAGCATGATAAAGAAGATTCAAAGAGAGTGAGATGCCAGCTCCTTTCATTCAGTCAGTAGCTTCAAACATTTCTGGTATATGAAAAACATGTTTTTCAATGGCAAAAATCAATGAATATTGTAAATGCACAAACAGTAATATCTCCACATTGCACGGTGCAATTCTGAAATTTTTTGCTTTTTCCTGCTAATCCTAGCATGATAAAGAAGATTCAAAGAGAGTGAGATGCCAGCTCCTTTCATTCAGTCAGTAGCTTCAAACATTTCTGGTATATGAAAAACATGTTTTTCAATGGCAAAAATCAATGAATATTGTAAATGCACAAACAGTAATATCTCCACATTGCACGGTGCAATTCTGAAATTTTTAGCTTTTTCCTGTTAATCCTAGCATGATAAAGAAGATTCAAAGAGAGTGAGATGCCAGCTCCTTTCATTCAGTCAGTAGCTTCAAACATTTCTGGTATATGAAAAACATGTTTTTCAATGGCAAAAATCAATGAATATTGTAAATGCACAAACAGTAATATCTCCACATTGCAAGGTGCAATTCTGAAATTTTTAGCTTTTTCCTGTTAATCCTAGCATGATAAAGAAGATTCAAAGAGAGTGAGATGCCAGCTCCTTTCATTCAGTCAGTAGCTTCAAACATTTCTGGTATATGAAAAACATGTTTTTCAATGGCAAAAATCAATGAATATTGTAAATGCACAAACAGTAATATCTCCACATTGCACGGTGCAATTCTGAAATTTTTTGCTTTTTCCTGCTAATCCTAGCATGATAAAGATTCAAAGAGAGTGAGATGCCAGCTCCTTTCATTCAGTCAGTAGCTTCAAACATTTCTGGTATATGAAAAACATGTTTTTCAATGGCAAAAATCAATGAATATTGTAAATGCACAAACAGTAATATCTCCACATTGCACGGTGCAATTCTGAAATTTTTAGCTTTTTCCTGTTAATCCTAGCATGATAAAGAAGATTCAAAGAGAGTGAGATGCCAGCTCCTTTCATTCAGTCAGTAGCTTCAAACATTTCTGGACGTTTTTCAATGGCAAAAATCAATGATTATTGTAAATGCACAAACAGTAATATCTCCACATTGCACGGTGCAATTCTGAAATTTTTTGCTTTTTCCTGCTAATCCTAGCATGATAAAGAAGATTCAAAGAGAGTGAGATGCCAGCTCCTTTCATTCAGTCAGTAGCTTCAAACATTTCTGGTATATGAAAAACATGTTTTTCAATGGCAAAAATCAATGAATATTGTAAATGCACAAACAGTAATATCTCCACATTGCACGGTGCAATTCTGAAATTTTTAGCTTTTTCCTGTTAATCCTAGCATGATAAAGAAGATTCAAAGAGAGTGAGATGCCAGCTCCTTTCATTCAGTCAGTAGCTTCAAACATTTCTGGTATATGAAAAACATGTTTTTCAATGGCAAAAATCAATGAATATTGTAAATGCACAAACAGTAATATCTCCACATTGCAAGGTGCAATTCTGAAATTTTTTGCTTTTTCCTGCTAATCCTAGCATGATAAAGAAGATTCAAAGAGAGTGAGATGCCAGCTCCTTTCATTCAGTCAGTAGCTTCAAACATTTCTGGTATATGAAAAACATGTTTTTCAATGGCAAAAATCAATGATTATTGTAAATGCACAAACAGTAATATCTCCACATTGCACGGTGCAATTCTGAAATTTTTAGCTTTTTCCTGTTAATCCTAGCATGATAAAGAAGATTCAAAGAGAGTGAGATGCCAGCTCCTTTCATTCAGTCAGTAGCTTCAAACATTTCTGGACGTTTTTCAATGGCAAAAATCAATGAATATTGTAAATGCACAAACAGTAATATCTCCACATTGCACGGTGCAATTCTGAAATTTTTTGCTTTTTCCTGCTAATCCTAGCATGATAAAGAAGATTCAAAGAGAGTGAGATGCCAGCTCCTTTCATTCAGTCAGTAGCTTCAAACATTTCTGGTATATGAAAAACATGTTTTTCAATGGCAAAAATCAATGAATATTGTAAATGCACAAACAGTAATATCTCCACATTGCACGGTGCAATTCTGAAATTTTTTGCTTTTTCCTGCTAATCCTAGCATGATAAAGAAGATTCAAAGAGAGTGAGATGCCAGCTCCTTTCATTCAGTCAGTAGCTTCAAACATTTCTGGTATATGAAAAACATGTTTTTCAATGGCAAAAATCAATGAATATTGTAAATGCACAAACAGTAATATCTCCACATTGCACGGTGCAATTCTGAAATTTTTAGCTTTTTCCTGTTAATCCTAGCATGATAAAGAAGATTCAAAGAGAGTGAGATGCCAGCTCCTTTCATTCAGTCAGTAGCTTCAAACATTTCTGGTATATGAAAAACATGTTTTTCAATGGCAAAAATCAATGAATATTGTAAATGCACAAACAGTAATATCTCCACATTGCAAGGTGCAATTCTGAAATTTTTTGCTTTTTCCTGTTAATCCTAGCATGATAAAGAAGATTCAAAGAGAGTGAGATGCCAGCTCCTTTCATTCAGTCAGTAGCTTCAAACATTTCTGGTATATGAAAAACATGTTTTTCAATGGCAAAAATCAATGAATATTGTAAATGCACAAACAGTAATATCTCCACATTGCACGGTGCAATCCTGAAATTTTTTGCTTTTTCCTGTTAATCCTAGCATGATAAAGAATATTCAAAGAGAGTGAGATGCCAGCTCCTTTCATTCAGTCAGTAGCTTCAAACATTTCTGGATGTTTTTCAATGGCAAAAATCAATGAATATTGTAAATGCACAAACAGTAATATCTCCACATTGCACGGTGCAATTCTGAAATTTTTAGCTTTTTCCTGCTAATCCTAGCATGATAAAGAAGATTCAAAGAGAGTGAGATGCCAGCTCCTTTCATTCAGTCAGTAGCTTCAAACATTTCTGGTATATGAAAAACATGTTTTTCAATGGCAAAAATCAATGAATATTGTAAATGCACAAACAGTAATATCTCCACATTGCAAGGTGCAATTCTGAAATTTTTAGCTTTTTCCTGTTAATCCTAGCATGATAAAGAAGATTCAAAGAGAGTGAGATGCCAGCTCCTTTCATTCAGTCAGTAGCTTCAAACATTTCTGGTATATGAAAAACATGTTTTTCAATGGCAAAAATCAATGAATATTGTAAATGCACAAACAGTAATATCTCCACATTGCACGGTGCAATTCTGAAATTTTTAGCTTTTTCCTGTTAATCCTAGCATGATAAAGAAGATTCAAAGAGAGTGAGATGCCAGCTCCTTTCATTCAGTCAGTAGCTTCAAACATTTCTGTTATATGAAAAACATGTTTTTCAATGGCAAAAATCAATGAATATTGTAAATGCACAAACAGTAATATCTCCACATTGCAAGGTGCAATTCTGAAATTTTTTGCTTTTTCCTGCTAATCCTAGCATGATAAAGAAGATTCAAAGAGAGTGAGATGCCAGCTCCTTTCATTCAGTCAGTAGCTTCAAACATTTCTGGTATATGAAAAACATGTTTTTCAATGGCAAAAATCAATGAATATTGTAAATGCACAAACAGTAATATCTCCACATTGCACGGAGCAATTCTGAAATTTTTTGCTTTTTCCTGCTAATCCTAGCATGATAAAGAAGATTCAAAGAGAGTGAGATGCCAGCTCCTTTCATTCAGTCAGTAGCTTCAAACATTTCTGGTATATGAAAAACATGTTTTTCAATGGCAAAAATCAATGAATATTGTAAATGCACAAACAGTAATATCTCCACATTGCACGGTGCAATTCTGAAATTTTTAGCTTTTTCCTGTTAATCCTAGCATGATAAAGAAGATTCAAAGAGAGTGAGATGCCAGCTCCTTTCATTCAGTCAGTAGCTTCAAACATTTCTGGTATATGAAAAACATGTTTTTCAATGGCAAAAATCAATGAATATTGTAAATGCACAAACAGTAATATCTCCACATTGCACGGTGCAATTCTGAAATTTTTAGCTTTTTCCTGTTAATCCTAGCATGATAAAGAAGATTCAAAGAGAGTGAGATGCCAGCTCCTTTCATTCAGTCAGTAGCTTCAAACATTTCTGGTATATGAAAAACATGTTTTTCAATGGCAAAAATCAATGAATATTGTAAATGCACAAACAGTAATATCTCCACATTGCAAGGTGCAATTCTGAAATTTTTTGCTTTTTCCTGTTAATCCTAGCATGATAAAGAAGATTCAAAGAGAGTGAGATGCCAGCTCCTTTCATTCAGTCAGTAGCTTCAAACATTTCTGGACGTTTTTCAATGGCAAAAATCAATGAATATTGTAAATGCACAAACAGTAATATCTCCACATTGCACGGTGCAATTCTGAAATTTTTAGCTTTTTCCTGTTAATCCTAGCATGATAAAGAAGATTCAAAGAGAGTGAGATGCCAGCTCCTTTCATTCAGTCAGTAGCTTCAAACATTTCTGGTATATGAAAAACATGTTTTTCAATGGCAAAAATCAATGAATATTGTAAATGCACAAACAGTAATATCTCCACATTGCAAGGTGCAATTCTGAAATTTTTTGCTTTTTCCTGCTAATCCTAGCATGATAAAGAAGATTCAAAGAGAGTGAGATGCCAGCTCCTTTCATTCAGTCAGTAGCTTCAAACATTTCTGGTATATGAAAAACATGTTTTTCAATGGCAAAAATCAATGAATATTGTAAATCCACAAACAGTAATATCTCCACATTGCACGGTGCAATTCTGAAATTTTTAGCTTTTTCCTGTTAATCCTAGCATGATAAAGAAGATTCAAAGAGAGTGAGATGCCAGCTCCTTTCATTCAGTCAGTAGCTTCAAACATTTCTGGTATATGAAAAACATGTTTTTCAATGGCAAAAATCAATGAATATTGTAAATGCACAAACAGTAATATCTCCACATTGCAAGGTGCAATTCTGAAATTTTTTGCTTTTTCCTGCTAATCCTAGCATGATAAAGAAGATTCAAAGAGAGTGAGATGCCAGCTCCTTTCATTCAGTCAGTAGCTTCAAACATTTCTGGTATATGAAAAACGTTTTTCAATGGCAAAAATCAATGAATATTGTAAATGCACAAACAGTAATATCTCCACATTGCACGGTGCAATTCTGAAATTTTTAGCTTTTTCCTGCTAATCCTAGCATGATAAAGAAGATTCAAAGAGAGTGAGATGCCAGCTCCTTTCATTCAGTCAGTAGCTTCAAACATTTCTGGTATATGAAAAACATGTTTTTCAATGGCAAAAATCAATGAATATTGTAAATGCACAAACAGTAATATCTCCACATTGCACGGTGCAATTCTGAAATTTTTAGCTTTTTCCTGTTAATCCTAGCATGATAAAGAAGATTCAAAGAGAGTGAGATGCCAGCTCCTTTCATTCAGTCAGTAGCTTCAAACATTTCTGGACGTTTTTCAATGGCAAAAATCAATGAATATTGTAAATGCACAAACAGTAATATCTCCACATTGCACGGTGCAATTCTGAAATTTTTTGCTTTTTCCTGCTAATCCTAGCATGATAAAGAAGATTCAAAGAGAGTGAGATGCCAGCTCCTTTCATTCAGTCAGTAGCTTCAAACATTTCTGGTATATGAAAAACATGTTTTTCAATGGCAAAAATCAATGAATATTGTAAATGCACAAACAGTAATATCTCCACATTGCAAGGTGCAATTCTGAAATTTTTAGCTTTTTCCTGTTAATCCTAGCATGATAAAGAAGATTCAAACAGAGTGAGATGCCAGCTCCTTTCATTCAGTCAGTAGCTTCAAACATTTCTGGTATATGAAAAACATGTTTTTCAATGGCAAAAATCAATGAATATTGTAAATGCACAAACAGTAATATCTCCACATTGCACGGTGCAATTCTGAAATTTTTAGCTTTTTCCTGTTAATCCTAGCATGATAAAGAAGATTCAAAGAGAGTGAGATGCCAGCTCCTTTCATTCAGTCAGTAGCTTCAAACATTTCTGGTATATGAAAAACATGTTTTTCAATGGCAAAAATCAATGAATATTGTAAATGCACAAACAGTAATATCTCCACATTGCAAGGTGCAATTCTGAAATTTTTTGCTTTTTCCTGCTAATCCTAGCATGATAAAGAAGATTCAAAGAGAGTGAGATGCCAGCTCCTTTCATTCAGTCAGTAGCTTCAAACATTTCTGGTATATGAAAAACATGTTTTTCAATGGCAAAAATCAATGAATATTGTAAATGCACAAACAGTAATATCTCCACATTGCACGGAGCAATTCTGAAATTTTTTGCTTTTTCCTGCTAATCCTAGCATGATAAAGAAGATTCAAAGAGAGTGAGATGCCAGCTCCTTTCATTCAGTCAGTAGCTTCAAACATTTCTGGTATATGAAAAACATGTTTTTCAATGGCAAAAATCAATGAATATTGTAAATGCACAAACAGTAATATCTCCACATTGCACGGTGCAATTCTGAAATTTTTAGCTTTTTCCTGCTAATCCTAGCATGATAAAGAAGATTCAAAGAGAGTGAGATGCCAGCTCCTTTCATTCAGTCAGTAGCTTCAAACATTTCTGGTATATGAAAAACATGTTTTTCAATGGCAAAAATCAATGAATATTGTAAATGCACAAACAGTAATATCTCCACATTGCACGGTGCAATTCTGAAATTTTTAGCTTTTTCCTGTTAATCCTAGCATGATAAAGAAGATTCAAAGAGAGTGAGATGCCAGCTCCTTTCATTCAGTCAGTAGCTTCAAACATTTCTGGACGTTTTTCAATGGCAAAAATCAATGAATATTGTAAATGCACAAACAGTAATATCTCCACATTGCACGGTGCAATTCTGAAATTTTTTGCTTTTTCCTGCTAATCCTAGCATGATAAAGAAGATTCAAAGAGAGTGAGATGCCAGCTCCTTTCATTCAGTCAGTAGCTTCAAACATTTCTGGTATATGAAAAACATGTTTTTCAATGGCAAAAATCAATGAATATTGTAAATGCACAAACAGTAATATCTCCACATTGCACGGTGCAATTCTGAAATTTTTTGCTTTTTCCTGCTAATCCTAGCATGATAAAGAAGATTCAAAGAGAGTGAGATGCCAGCTCCTTTCATTCAGTCAGTAGCTTCAAACATTTCTGGTATATGAAAAACATGTTTTTCAATGGCAAAAATCAATGAATATTGTAAATGCACAAACAGTAATATCTCCACATTGCAAGGTGCAATTCTGAAATTTTTAGCTTTTTCCTGTTAATCCTAGCATGATAAAGAAGATTCAAAGAGAGTGAGATGCCAGCTCCTTTCATTCAGTCAGTAGCTTCAAACATTTCTGGTATATGAAAAACATGTTTTTCAATGGCAAAAATCAATGAATATTGTAAATGCACAAACAGTAATATCTCCACATTGCACGGTGCAATTCTGAAATTTTTTGCTTTTTCCTGCTAATCCTAGCATGATAAAGAAGATTCAAAGAGAGTGAGATGCCAGCTCCTTTCATTCAGTCAGTAGCTTCAAACATTTCTGGTATATGAAAAACATGTTTTTCAATGGCAAAAATCAATGAATATTGTAAATGCACAAACAGTAATATCTCCACATTGCACGGTGCAATTCTGAAATTTTTAGCTTTTTCCTGTTAATCCTAGCATGATAAAGAAGATTCAAAGAGAGTGAGATGCCAGCTCCTTTCATTCAGTCAGTAGCTTCAAACATTTCTGGACGTTTTTCAATGGCAAAAATCAATGAATATTGTAAATGCACAAACAGTAATATCTCCACATTGCACGGTGCAATTCTGAAATTTTTTGCTTTTTCCTGCTAATCCTAGCATGATAAAGAAGATTCAAAGAGAGTGAGATGCCAGCTCCTTTCATTCAGTCAGTAGCTTCAAACATTTCTGGTATATGAAAAACATGTTTTTCAATGGCAAAAATCAATGAATATTGTAAATGCACAAACAGTAATATCTCCACATTGCACGGTGCAATTCTGAAATTTTTAGCTTTTTCCTGTTAATCCTAGCATGATAAAGAAGATTCAAAGAGAGATGCCAGCTCCTTTCATTCAGTCAGTAGCTTCAAACATTTCTGGTATATGAAAAACATGTTTTTCAATGGCAAAAATCAATGAATATTGTAAATGCACAAACAGTAATATCTCCACATTGCAAGGTGCAATTCTGAAATTTTTTGCTTTTTCCTGCTAATCCTAGCATGATAAAGAAGATTCAAAGAGAGTGAGATGCCAGCTCCTTTCATTCAGTCAGTAGCTTCAAACATTTCTGGTATATGAAAAACATGTTTTTCAATGACAAAAATCAATGAATATTGTAAATGCACAAACAGTAATATCTCCACATTGCACGGTGCAATTCTGAAATTTTTAGCTTTTTCCTGTTAATCCTAGCATGATAAAGAAGATTCAAAGAGAGTGAGATGCCAGCTCCTTTCATTCAGTCAGTAGCTTCAAACATTTCTGGACGTTTTTCAATGGCAAAAATCAATGAATATTGTAAATGCACAAACAGTAATATCTCCACATTGCACGGTGCAATTCTGAAATTTTTTGCTTTTTCCTGCTAATCCTAGCATGATAAAGAAGATTCAAAGAGAGTGAGATGCCAGCTCCTTTCATTCAGTCAGTAGCTTCAAACATTTCTGGTATATGAAAAACATGTTTTTCAATGGCAAAAATCAATGAATATTGTAAATGCACAAACAGTAATATCTCCACATTGCACGGTGCAATTCTGAAATTTTTTGCTTTTTCCTGCTAATCCTAGCATGATAAAGAAGATTCAAAGAGAGTGAGATGCCAGCTCCTTTCATTCAGTCAGTAGCTTCAAACATTTCTGGTATATGAAAAACATGTTTTTCAATGGCAAAAATCAATGAATATTGTAAATGCACAAACAGTAATATCTCCACATTGCAAGGTGCAATTCTGAAATTTTTTGCTTTTTCCTGTTAATCCTAGCATGATAAAGAAGATTCAAAGAGAGTGAGATGCCAGCTCCTTTCATTCAGTCAGTAGCTTCAAACATTTCTGGTATATGAAAAACATGTTTTTCAATGGCAAAAATCAATGAATATTGTAAATGCACAAACAGTAATATCTCCACATTGCACGGTGCAATCCTGAAATTTTTTGCTTTTTCCTGTTAATCCTAGCATGATAAAGAAGATTCAAAGAGAGTGAGATGCCAGCTCCTTTCATTCAGTCAGTAGCTTCAAACATTTCTGGATGTTTTTCAATGGCAAAAATCAATGAATATTGTAAATGCACAAACAGTAATATCTCCACATTGCACGGTGCAATTCTGAAATTTTTTGCTTTTTCCTGCTAATCCTAGCATGATAAAGAAGATTCAAAGAGAGTGAGATGCCAGCTCCTTTCATTCAGTCAGTAGCTTCAAACATTTCTGGTATATGAAAAACATGTTTTTCAATGGCAAAAATCAATGAATATTGTAAATGCACAAACAGTAATATCTCCACATTGCACGGTGCAATTTTGAAATTTTTAGCTTTTTCCTGCTAATCCTAGCATGATAAAGAAGATTCAAAGAGAGTGAGATGCCAGCTCCTTTCATTCAGTCAGTAGCTTCAAACATTTCTGGCATATGAAAAACATGTTTTTCAATGGCAAAAATCAATGAATATTGTAAATGCACAAACAGTAATATCTCCACATTGCAAGGTGCAATTCTGAAATTTTTAGCTTTTTCCTGTTAATCCTAGCATGATAAAGAAGATTCAAAGAGAGTGAGATGCCAGCTCCTTTCATTCAGTCAGTAGCTTCAAACATTTCTGGTATATGAAAAACATGTTTTTCAATGGCAAAAATCAATGAATATTGTAAATGCACAAACAGTAATATCTCCACATTGCACGGTGCAATTCTGAAATTTTTAGCTTTTTCCTGTTAATCCTAGCATGATAAAGAAGATTCAAAGAGAGTGAGATGCCAGCTCCTTTCATTCAGTCAGTAGCTTCAAACATTTCTGGTATATGAAAAACATGTTTTTCAATGGCAAAAATCAATGAATATTGTAAATGCACAAACAGTAATATCTCCACATTGCAAGGTGCAATTCTGAAATTTTTTGCTTTTTCCTGCTAATCCTAGCATGATAAAGAAGATTCAAAGAGAGTGAGATGCCAGCTCCTTTCATTCAGTCAGTAGCTTCAAACATTTCTGGTATATGAAAAACATGTTTTTCAATGGCAAAAATCAATGAATATTGTAAATGCACAAACAGTAATATCTCCACATTGCACGGAGCAATTCTGAAATTTTTTGCTTTTTCCTGCTAATCCTAGCATGATAAAGAAGATTCAAAGAGAGTGAGATGCCAGCTCCTTTCATTCAGTCAGTAGCTTCAAACATTTCTGGTATATGAAAAACATGTTTTTCAATGGCAAAAATCAATGAATATTGTAAATGCACAAACAGAAATATCTCCACATTGCACGGTGCAATTCTGAAATTTTTAGCTTTTTCCTGTTAATCCTAGCATGATAAATAAGATTCAAAGAGAGTGAGATGCCAGCTCCTTTCATTCAGTCAGTAGCTTCAAACATTTCTGGTATATGAAAAACATGTTTTTCAATGGCAAAAATCAATGAATATTGTAAATGCACAAACAGTAATATCTCCACATTGCACGGTGCAATTCTGAAATTTTTAGCTTTTTCCTGTTAATCCTAGCATGATAAAGAAGATTCAAAGAGAGTGAGATGCCAGCTCCTTTCATTCAGTCAGTAGCTTCAAACATTTCTGGTATATGAAAAACATGTTTTTCAATGGCAAAAATCAATGAATATTGTAAATGCACAAACAGTAATATCTCCACATTGCACGGTGCAATTCTGAAATTTTTTGCTTTTTCCTGCTAATCCTAGCATGATAAAGAAGATTCAAAGAGAGTGAGATGCCAGCTCCTTTCATTCAGTCAGTAGCTTCAAACATTTCTGGTATATGAAAAACATGTTTTTCAATGGCAAAAATCAATGAATATTGTAAATGCACAAACAGTAATATCTCCACATTGCACGGTGCAATTCTGAAATTTTTTGCTTTTTCCTGTTAATCCTAGCATGATAAAGAAGATTCAAAGAGAGTGAGATGCCAGCTCCTTTCATTCAGTCAGTAGCTTCAAACATTTCTGGTATATGAAAAACATGTTTTTCAATGGCAAAAATCAATGAATATTGTAAATGCACAAACAGTAATATCTCCACATTGCACGGTGCAATTCTGAAATTTTTTGCTTTTTCCTGCTAATCCTAGCATGATAAAGAAGATTCAAAGAGAGTGAGATGCCAGCTCCTTTCATTCAGTCAGTAGCTTCAAACATTTCTGGTATATGAAAAACATGTTTTTCAATGGCAAAAATCAATGAATATTGTAAATGCACAAACAGTAATATCTCCACATTGCAAGGTGCAATTCTGAAATTTTTTGCTTTTTCCTGCTAATCCTAGCATGATAAAGAAGATTCAAAGAGAGTGAGATGCCAGCTCCTTTCATTCAGTCAGTAGCTTCAAACATTTCTGGACGTTTTTCAATGGCAAAAATCAATGAATATTGTAAATGCACAAACAGTAATATCTCCACATTGCACGGTGCAATTCTGAAATTTTTTGCTTTTTCCTGTTAATCCTAGCATGATAAAGAAGATTCAAAGAGAGTGAGATGCCAGCTCCTTTCATTCAGTCAGTAGCTTCAAACATTTCTGGTATATGAAAAACATGTTTTTCAATGGCAAAAATCAATGAATATTGTAAATGCACAAACAGTAATATCTCCACATTGCACGGTGCAATTCTGAAATTTTTAGCTTTTTCCTGCTAATCCTAGCATGATAAAGAAGATTCAAAGAGAGTGAGATGCCAGCTCCTTTCATTCAGTCAGTAGCTTCAAACATTTCTGGTATATGAAAAACATGTTTTTCAATGGCAAAAATCAATGAATATTGTAAATGCACAAACAGTAATATCTCCACATTGCACGGTGCAATTCTGAAATTTTTTGCTTTTTCCTGTTAATCCTAGCATGATAAAGAAGATTCAAAGAGAGTGAGATGCCAGCTCCTTTCATTCAGTCAGTAGCTTCAAACATTTCTGGACGTTTTTCAATGGCAAAAATCAATGAATATTGTAAATGCACAAACAGTAATATCTCCACATTGCACGGTGCAATTCTGAAATTTTTAGCTTTTTCCTGTTAATCCTAGCATGATAAAGAAGATTCAAAGAGAGTGAGATGCCAGCTCCTTTCATTCAGTCAGTAGCTTCAAACATTTCTGGTATATGAAAAACATGTTTTTCAATGGCAAAAATCAATGAATATTGTAAATGCACAAACAGTAATATCTCCACATTGCACGGTGCAATTCTGAAATTTTTAGCTTTTTCCTGTTAATCCTAGCATGATAAAGAAGATTCAAAGAGAGTGAGATGCCAGCTCCTTTCATTCAGTCAGTAGCTTCAAACATTTCTGGACGTTTTTCAATGGCAAAAATCAATGAATATTGTAAATGCACAAACAGTAATATCTCCACATTGCACGGTGCAATTCTGAAATTTTTAGCTTTTTCCTGTTAATCCTAGCATGATAAAGAAGATTCAAAGAGAGTGAGATGCCAGCTCCTTTCATTCAGTCAGTAGCTTCAAACATTTCTGGTATATGAAAAACATGTTTTTCAATGGCAAAAATCAATGAATATTGTAAATGCACAAACAGTAACATCTCCACATTGCAAGGTGCAATTCTGAAATTTTTAGCTTTTTCCTGCTAATCCTAGCATGATAAAGAAGATTCAAAGAGAGTGAGATGCCAGCTCCTTTCATTCAGTCAGTAGCTTCAAACATTTCTGGACGTTTTTCAATGGCAAAAATCAATGAATATTGTAAATGCACAAACAGTAATATCTCCACATTGCAAGGTGCAATTCTGAAATTTTTTGCTTTTTCCTGCTAATCCTAGCATGATAAAGAAGATTCAAAGAGAGTGAGATGCCAGCTCCTTTCATTCAGTCAGTAGCTTCAAACATTTCTGGACGTTTTTCAATGGCAAAAATCAATGAATATTGTAAATGCACAAACAGTAATATCTCCACATTGCACGGTGCAATTCTGAAATTTTTAGCTTTTTCCTGTTAATCCTAGCATGATAAAGAAGATTCAAAGAGAGTGAGATGCCAGCTCCTTTCATTCAGTCAGTAGCTTCAAACATTTCTGGTATATGAAAAACATGTTTTTCAATGGCAAAAATCAATGAATATTGTAAATGCACAAACAGTAATATCTCCACATTGCACGGTGCAATTCTGAAATTTTTAGCTTTTTCCTGCTAATCCTAGCATGATAAAGAAGATTCAAAGAGAGTGAGATGCCAGCTCCTTTCATTCAGTCAGTAGCTTCAAACATTTCTGGTATATGAAAAACATGTTTTTCAATGGCAAAAATCAATGAATATTGTAAATGCACAAACAGTAATATCTCCACATTGCACGGTGCAATTCTGAAATTTTTTGCTTTTTCCTGTTAATCCTAGCATGATAAAGAAGATTCAAAGAGAGTGAGATGCCAGCTCCTTTCATTCAGTCAGTAGCTTCAAACATTTCTGGACGTTTTTCAATGGCAAAAATCAAAGAATATTGTAAATGCACAAACAGTAATATCTCCACATTGCACGGTGCAATTCTGAAATTTTTAGCTTTTTCCTGTTAATCCTAGCATGATAAAGAAGATTCAAAGAGAGTGAGATGCCAGCTCCTTTCATTCAGTCAGTAGCTTCAAACATTTCTGGTATATGAAAAACATGTTTTTCAATGGCAAAAATCAATGAATATTGTAAATGCACAAACAGTAATATCTCCACATTGCACGGTGCAATTCTGAAATTTTTAGCTTTTTCCTGTTAATCCTAGCATGATAAAGAAGATTCAAAGAGAGTGAGATGCCAGCTCCTTTCATTCAGTCAGTAGCTTCAAACATTTCTGGACGTTTTTCAATGGCAAAAATCAATGAATATTGTAAATGCACAAACAGTAATATCTCCACATTGCAAGGTGCAATTCTGAAATTTTTAGCTTTTTCCTGCTAATCCTAGCATGATAAAGAAGATTCAAAGAGAGTGAGATGCCAGCTCCTTTCATTCAGTCAGTAGCTTCAAACATTTCTGGTATATGAAAAACATGTTTTTCAATGGCAAAAATCAATGAATATTGTAAATGCACAAACAGTAATATCTCCACATTGCAAGGTGCAATTCTGAAATTTTTAGCTTTTTCCTGTTAATCCTAGCATGATAAAGAAGATTCAAAGAGAGTGAGATGCCAGCTCCTTTCATTCAGTCAGTAGCTTCAAACATTTCTGGTATATGAAAAACATGTTTTTCAATGGCAAAAATCAATGAATATTGTAAATGCACAAACAGTAATATCTCCACATTGCAAGGTGCAATTCTGAAATTTTTAGCTTTTTCCTGTTAATCCTAGCATGATAAAGAAGATTCAAAGAGAGTGAGATGCCAGCTCCTTTCATTCAGTCAGTAGCTTCAAACATTTCTGGTATATGAAAAACATGTTTTTCAATGGCAAAAATCAATGAATATTGTAAATGCACAAACAGTAATATCTCCACATTGCAAGGTGCAATTCTGAAATTTTTAGCTTTTTCCTGCTAATCCTAGCATGATAAAGAAGATTCAAAGAGAGTGAGATGCCAGCTCCTTTCATTCAGTCAGTAGCTTCAAACATTTCTGGACGTTTTTCAATGGCAAAAATCAATGAATATTGTAAATGCACAAACAGTAATATCTCAACATTGCAAGGTGCAGTTCTGAAATTTTTTGCTTTTTCCTGCTAATCCTAGCATGATAAAGAAGATTCAAAGAGAGTGAGATGCCAGCTCCTTTCATTCAGTCAGTAGCTTCAAACATTTCTGGACGTTTTTCAATGGCAAAAATCAATGAATATTGTAAATGCACAAACAGTAATATCTCCACATTGCATGGTGCAATTCTGAAATTTTTAGCTTTTTCCTGTTAATCCTAGCATGATAAAGAAGATTCAAAGAGAGTGAGATGCCAGCTCCTTTCATTCAGTCAGTAGCTTCAAACATTTCTGGTATATGAAAAACATGTTTTTCAATGGCAAAAATCAATGAATATTGTAAATGCACAAACAGTAATATCTCCACATTGCACGGTGCAATTCTGAAATTTTTAGCTTTTTCCTGCTAATCCTAGCATGATAAAGAAGATTCAAAGAGAGTGAGATGCCAGCTCCTTTCATTCAGTCAGTAGCTTCAAACATTTCTGGTATATGAAAAACATGTTTTTCAATGGCAAAAATCAATGAATATTGTAAATGCACAAACAGTAATATCTCCACATTGCACGGTGCAATTCTGAAATTTTTTGCTTTTTCCTGTTAATCCTAGCATGATAAAGAAGATTCAAAGAGAGTGAGATGCCAGCTCCTTTCATTCAGTCAGTAGCTTCAAACATTTCTGGACGTTTTTCAATGGCAAAAATCAATGAATATTGTAAATGCACAAACAGTAATATCTCCACATTGCACGGTGCAATTCTGAAATTTTTAGCTTTTTCCTGTTAATCCTAGCATGATAAAGAAGATTCAAAGAGAGTGAGATGCCAGCTCCTTTCATTCAGTCAGTAGCTTCAAACATTTCTGGTATATGAAAAACATGTTTTTCAATGGCAAAAATCAATGAATATTGTAAATGCACAAACAGTAATATCTCCACATTGCACGGTGCAATTCTGAAATTTTTAGCTTTTTCCTGTTAATCCTAGCATGATAAAGAAGATTCAAAGAGAGTGAGATGCCAGCTCCTTTCATTCAGTCAGTAGCTTCAAACATTTCTGGACGTTTTTCAATGGCAAAAATCAATGAATATTGTAAATGCACAAACAGTAATATCTCCACATTGCAAGGTGCAATTCTGAAATTTTTAGCTTTTTCCTGTTAATCCTAGCATGATAAAGAACATTCAAAGAGAGTGAGATGCCAGCTCCTTTCATTCAGTCAGTAGCTTCAAACATTTCTGGTATATGAAAAACATGTTTTTCAATGGCAAAAATCAATGAATATTGTAAATGCACAAACAGTAATATCTCCACATTGCAAGGTGCAATTCTGAAATTTTTAGCTTTTTCCTGTTAATCCTAGCATGATAAAGAAGATTCAAAGAGAGTGAGATGCCAGCTCCTTTCATTCAGTCAGTAGCTTCAAACATTTCTGGTATATGAAAAACATGTTTTTCAATGGCAAAAATCAATGAATATTGTAAATGCACAAACAGTAATATCTCCACATTGCACGGTGCAATTCTGAAATTTTTAGCTTTTTCCTGTTAATCCTAGCATGATAAAGAAGATTCAAAGAGAGTGAGATGCCAGCTCCTTTCATTCAGTCAGTAGCTTCAAACATTTCTGGTATATGAAAAACATGTTTTTCAATGGCAAAAATCAATGAATATTGTAAATGCACAAACAGTAATATCTCCACATTGCACGGTGCAATTCTGAAATTTTTTGCTTTTTCCTGCTAATCCTAGCATGATAAAGAAGATTCAAACAGAGTGAGATGCCAGCTCCTTTCATTCAGTCAGTAGCTTCAAACATTTCTGGTATATGAAAAACATGTTTTTCAATGGCAAAAATCAATGAATATTGTAAATGCACAAACAGTAATATCTCCACATTGCACGGTGCAATTCTGAAATTTTTTGCTTTTTCCTGCTAATCCTAGCATGATAAAGAAGATTCAAAGAGAGTGAGATGCCAGCTCCTTTCATTCAGTCAGTAGCTTCAAACATTTCTGGTATATGAAAAACATGTTTTTCAATGGCAAAAATCAATGAATATTGTAAATGCACAAACAGTAATATCTCCACATTGCACGGTGCAATTCTGAAATTTTTAGCTTTTTCCTGTTAATCCTAGCATGATAAAGAAGATTCAAAGAGAGTGAGATGCCAGCTCCTTTCATTCAGTCAGTAGCTTCAAACATTTCTGGTATATGAAAAACATGTTTTTCAATGGCAAAAATCAATGAATATTGTAAATGCACAAACAGTAATATCTCCACATTGCACGGTGCAATTCTGAAATTTTTAGCTTTTTCCTGCTAATCCTAGCATGATAAAGAAGATTCAAAGAGAGTGAGATGCCAGCTCCTTTCATTCAGTCAGTAGCATCAAACATTTCTGGACGTTTTTCAATGGCAAAAATCAATGAATATTGTAAATGCACAAACAGTAATATCTCCACATTGCACGGTGCAATTCTGAAATTTTTTGCTTTTTCCTGCTAATCCTAGCATGATAAAGAAGATTCAAAGAGAGTGAGATGCCAGCTCCTTTCATTCAGTCAGTAGCTTCAAACATTTCTGGTATATGAAAAACATGTTTTTCAATGGCAAAAATCAATGAATATTGTAAATGCACAAACAGTAATATCTCCACATTGCACGGTGCAATTCTGAAATTTTTAGCTTTTTCCTGTTAATCCTAGCATGATAAAGAAGATTCAAAGAGAGTGAGATGCCAGCTCCTTTCATTCAGTCAGTAGCTTCAAACATTTCTGGTATATGAAAAACATGTTTTTCAATGGCAAAAATCAATGAATATTGTAAATGCACAAACAGTAATATCTCCACATTGCACGGTGCAATTCTGAAATTTTTAGCTTTTTCCTGCTAATCCTAGCATGATAAAGAAGATTCAAAGAGAGTGAGATGCCAGCTCCTTTCATTCAGTCAGTAGCTTCAAACATTTCTGGTATATGAAAAACATGTTTTTCAATGGCAAAAATCAATGAATATTGTAAATGCACAAACAGTAATATCTCCACATTGCACGGTGCAATTCTGAAATTTTTTGCTTTTTCCTGCTAATCCTAGCATGATAAAGAAGATTCAAAGAGAGTGAGATGCCAGCTCCTTTCATTCAGTCAGTAGCTTCAAACATTTCTGGTATATGAAAAACATGTTTTTCAATGGCAAAAATCAATGAATATTGTAAATGCACAAACAGTAATATCTCCACATTGCACGGTGCAATTCTGAAATTTTTTGCTTTTTCCTGCTAATCCTAGCATGATAAAGAAGATTCAAAGAGAGTGAGATGCCAGCTCCTTTCATTCAGTCAGTAGCTTCAAACATTTCTGGTATATGAAAAACATGTTTTTCAATGGCAAAAATCAATGAATATTGTAAATGCACAAACAGTAATATCTCCACATTGCACGGTGCAATTCTGAAATTTTTTGCTTTTTCCTGCTAATCCTAGCATGATAAAGAAGATTCAAAGAGAGTGAGATGCCAGCTCCTTTCATTCAGTCAGTAGCTTCAAACATTTCTGGTATATGAAAAACATGTTTTTCAATGGCAAAAATCAATGAATATTGTAAATGCACAAACGGTAATATCTCCACATTGCACGGTGCAATTCTGAAATTTTTAGCTTTTTCCTGTTAATCCTAGCATGATAAAGAAGATTCAAAGAGAGTGAGATGCCAGCTCCTTTCATTCAGTCAGTAGCTTCAAACATTTCTGGTATATGAAAAACATGTTTTTCAATGGCAAAAATCAATGAATATTGTAAATGCACAAACAGTAATATCTCCACATTGCACGGTGCAATTCTGAAATTTTTAGCTTTTTCCTGCTAATCCTGGCATGATAAAGAAGATTCAAAGAGAGTGAGATGCCAGCTCCTTTCATTCAGTCAGTAGCTTCAAACATTTCTGGTATATGAAAAACATGTTTTTCAATGGCAAAAATCAATGAATATTGTAAATGCACAAACAGTAATATCTCCACATTGCAAGGTGCAATTCTGAAATTTTTAGCTTTTTCCTGCTAATCCTAGCATGATAAAGAAGATTCAAAGAGAGTGAGATGCCAGCTCCTTTCATTCAGTCAGTAGCTTCAAACATTTCTGGTATATGAAAAACATGTTTTTCAATGGCAAAAATCAATGAATATTGTAAATGCACAAACAGTAATATCTCCACATTGCAAGGTGCAATTCTGAAATTTTTTGCTTTTTCCTGCTAATCCTAGCATGATAAAGAAGATTCAAAGAGAGTGAGATGCCAGCTCCTTTCATTCAGTCAGTAGCTTCAAACATTTCTGGTATATGAAAAACATGTTTTTCAATGGCAAAAATCAATGAATATTGTAAATGCACAAACAGTAATATCTCCACATTGCACGGTGCAATTCTGAAATTTTTTGCTTTTTCCTGTTAATCCTAGCATGATAAAGAAGATTCAAAGAGAGTGAGATGCCAGCTCCTTTCATTCAGTCAGTAGCTTCAAACATTTCTGGTATATGAAAAACATGTTTTTCAATGGCAAAAATCAATGAATATTGTAAATGCACAAACAGTAATATCTCCACATTGCAAGGTGCAATTCTGAAATTTTTAGCTTTTTCCTGCTAATCCTAGCATGATAAAGAAGATTCAAAGAGAGTGAGATGCCAGCTCCTTTCATTCAGTCAGTAGCTTCAAACATTTCTGGTATATGAAAAACATGTTTTTCAATGGCAAAAATCAATGAATATTGTAAATGCACAAACAGTAATATCTCCACATTGCAAGGTGCAATTCTGAAATTTTTTGCTTTTTCCTGCTAATCCTAGCATGATAAAGAAGATTCAAAGAGAGTGAGATGCCAGCTCCTTTCATTCAGTCAGTAGCTTCAAACATTTCTGGTATATGAAAAACATGTTTTTCAATGGCAAAAATCAATGAATATTGTAAATGCACAAACAGTAATATCTCCACATTGCACGGTGCAATTCTGAAATTTTTAGCTTTTTCCTGTTAATCCTAGCATGATAAAGAAGATTCAAAGAGAGTGAGATGCCAGCTCCTTTCATTCAGTCAGTAGCTTCAAACATTTCTGGTATATGAAAAACATGTTTTTCAATGGCAAAAATCAATGAATATTGTAAATGCACAAACAGTAATATCTCCACATTGCAAGGTGCAATTCTGAAATTTTTTGCTTTTTCCTGCTAATCCTAGCATGATAAAGAAGATTCAAAGAGAGTGAGATGCCAGCTCCTTTCATTCAGTCAGTAGCTTCAAACATTTCTGGTATATGAAAAACTTGTTTTTCAATGGCAAAAATCAATGAATATTGTAAATGCACAAACAGTAATATCTCCACATTGCAAGGTGCAATTCTGAAATTTTTTGCTTTTTCCTGTTAATCCTAGCATGATAAAGAAGATTCAAAGAGAGTGAGATGCCAGCTCCTTTCATTCAGTCAGTAGCTTCAAACATTTCTGGACGTTTTTCAATGGCAAAAATCAATGAATATTGTAAATGCACAAACAGTAATATCTCCACATTGCAAGGTGCAATTCTGAAATTTTTTGCTTTTTCCTGCTAATCCTAGCATGATAAAGAAGATTCAAAGAGAGTGAGATGCCTGCTCCTTTCATTCAGTCAGTAGCTTCAAACATTTCTGGTATATGAAAAACATGTTTTTCAATGGCAAAAATCAATGAATATTGTAAATGCACAAACAGTAATATCTCCACATTGCAAGGTGCAATTCTGAAATTTTTTGCTTTTTCCTGCTAATCCTAGCATGATAAAGAAGATTCAAAGAGAGTGAGATGCCAGCTCCTTTCATTCAGTCAGTAGCTTCAAACATTTCTGGACGTTTTTCAATGGCAAAAATCAATGAATATTGTAAATGCACAAACAGTAATATCTCCACATTGCAAGGTGCAATTCTGAAATTTTTTGCTTTTTCCTGTTAATCCTAGCATGATAAAGAAGATTCAAAGAGAGTGAGATGCCAGCTCCTTTCATTCAGTCAGTAGCTTCAAACATTTCTGGACGTTTTTCAATGGCAAAAATCAATGAATATTGTAAATGCACAAACAGTAATATCTCCACATTGCACGGTGCAATTCTGAAATTTTTTGCTTTTTCCTGCTAATCCTAGCATGATAAAGAAGATTCAAAGAGAGTGAGATGCCAGCTCCTTTCATTCAGTCAGTAGCTTCAAACATTTCTGGTATATGAAAAACATGTTTTTCAATGGCAAAAATCAATGAATATTGTAAATGCACAAACAGTAATATCTCCACATTGCAAGGTGCAATTCTGAAATTTTTTGCTTTTTCCTGCTAATCCTAGCATGATAAAGAAGATTCAAAGAGAGTGAGATGCCAGCTCCTTTCATTCAGTCAGTAGCTTCAAACATTTCTGGACGTTTTTCAATGGCAAAAATCAATGAATATTGTAAATGCACAAACAGTAATATCTCCACATTGCAAGGTGCAATTCTGAAATTTTTAGCTTTTTCCTGTTAATCCTAGCATGATAAAGAAGATTCAAAGAGAGTGAGATGCCAGCTCCTTTCATTCAGTCAGTAGCTTCAAACATTTCTGGTATATGAAAAACATGTTTTTCAATGGCAAAAATCAATGAATATTGTAAATGCACAAACAGTAATATCTCCACATTGCACGGTGCAATTCTGAAATTTTTTGCTTTTTCCTGCTAATCCTAGCATGATAAAGAAGATTCAAAGAGAGTGAGATGCCAGCTCCTTTCATTCAGTCAGTAGCTTCAAACATTTCTGGACGTTTTTCAATGGCAAAAATCAATGAATATTGTAAATGCACAAACAGTAATATCTCCACATTGCAAGGTGCAATTCTGAAATTTTTAGCTTTTTCCTGTTAATCCTAGCATGATAAAGAAGATTCAAAGAGAGTGAGATGCCAGCTCCTTTCATTCAGTCAGTAGCTTCAAACATTTCTGGTATATGAAAAACATGTTTTTCAATGGCAAAAATCAATGAATATTGTAAATGCACAAACAGTAATATCTCCACATTGCACGGTGCAATTCTGAAATTTTTAGCTTTTTCCTGTTAATCCTAGCATGATAAAGAAGATTCAAAGAGAGTGAGATGCCAGCTCCTTTCATTCAGTCAGTAGCTTCAAACATTTCTGGTATATGAAAAACATGTTTTTCAATGGCAAAAATCAATGAATATTGTAAATGCACAAACAGTAATATCTCCACATTGCACGGTGCAATTCTGAAATTTTTTGCTTTTTCCTGCTAATCCTAGCATGATAAAGAAGATTCAAAGAGAGTGAGATGCCAGCTCCTTTCATTCAGTCAGTAGCTTCAAACATTTCTGGACGTTTTTCAATGGCAAAAATCAATGAATATTGTAAATGCACAAACAGTAATATCTCCACATTGCACGGTGCAATTCTGAAATTTTTAGCTTTTTCCTGTTAATCCTAGCATGATAAAGAAGATTCAAAGAGAGTGAGATGCCAGCTCCTTTCATTCAGTCAGTAGCTTCAAACATTTCTGGTATATGAAAAACATGTTTTTCAATGGCAAAAATCAATGAATATTGTAAATGCACAAACAGTAATATCTCCACATTGCAAGGTGCAATTCTGAAATTTTTTGCTTTTTCCTGCTAATCCTAGCATGATAAAGAAGATTCAAAGAGAGTGAGATGCCAGCTCCTTTCATTCAGTCAGTAGCTTCAAACATTTCTGGACGTTTTTCAATGGCAAAAATCAATGAATATTGTAAATGCACAAACAGTAATATCTCCACATTGCAAGGTGCAATTCTGAAATTTTTAGCTTTTTCCTGTTAATCCTAGCATGATAAAGAAGATTCAAAGAGAGTGAGATGCCAGCTCCTTTCATTCAGTCAGTAGCTTCAAACATTTCTGGTATATGAAAAACATGTTTTTCAATGGCAAAAATCAATGAATATTGTAAATGCACAAACAGTAATATCTCCACATTGCACGGTGCAATTCTGAAATTTTTTGCTTTTTCCTGCTAATCCTAGCATGATAAAGAAGATTCAATGAGAGTGAGATGCCAGCTCCTTTCATTCAGTCAGTAGCTTCAAACATTTCTGGACGTTTTTCAATGGCAAAAATCAATGAATATTGTAAATGCACAAACAGTAATATCTCCACATTGCAAGGTGCAATTCTGAAATTTTTTGCTTTTTCCTGCTAATCCTAGCATGATAAAGAAGATTCAAAGAGAGTGAGATGCCAGCTCCTTTCATTCAGTCAGTAGCTTCAAACATTTCTGGTATATGAAAAACATGTTTTTCAATGGCAAAAATCAATGAATATTGTAAATGCACAAACAGTAATATCTCCACATTGCAAGGTGCAATTCTGAAATTTTTTGCTTTTTCCTGCTAATCCTAGCATGATAAAGAAGATTCAAAGAGAGTGAGATGCCAGCTCCTTTCATTCAGTCAGTAGCTTCAAACATTTCTGGTATATGAAAAACATGTTTTTCAATGGCAAAAATCAATGAATATTGTAAATGCACAAACAGTAATATCTCCACATTGCACGGTGCAATTCTGAAATTTTTAGCTTTTTCCTGCTAATCCTAGCATGATAAAGAAGATTCAAAGAGAGTGAGATGCCAGCTCCTTTCATTCAGTCAGTAGCTTCAAACATTTCTGGTATATGAAAAACATGTTTTTCAATGGCAAAAATCAATGAATATTGTAAATGCACAAACAGTAATATCTCCACATTGCACGGTGCAATTCTGAAATTTTTTGCTTTTTCCTGCTAATCCTAGCATGATAAAGAAGATTCAAAGAGAGTGAGATGCCAGCTCCTTTCATTCAGTCAGTAGCTTCAAACATTTCTGGACGTTTTTCAATGGCAAAAATCAATGAATATTGTAAATGCACAAACAGTAATATCTCCACATTGCAAGGTGCAATTCTGAAATTTTTTGCTTTTTCCTGCTAATCCTAGCATGATAAAGAAGATTCAAAGAGAGTGAGATGCCAGCTCCTTTCATTCAGTCAGTAGCTTCAAACATTTCTGGTATATGAAAAACATGTTTTTCAATGGCAAAAATCAATGAATATTGTAAATGCACAAACAGTAATATCTCCACATTGCAAGGTGCAATTCTGAAATTTTTTGCTTTTTCCTGCTAATCCTAGCATGATAAAGAAGATTCAAAGAGAGTGAGATGCCAGCTCCTTTCATTCAGTCAGTAGCTTCAAACATTTCTGGTATATGAAAAACATGTTTTTCAATGGCAAAAATCAATGAATATTGTAAATGCACAAACTAATATCTCCACATTGCACGGTGCAATTCTGAAATTTTTTGCTTTTTCCTGCTAATCCTAGCATGATAAAGAAGATTCAAAGAGAGTGAGATGCCAGCTCCTTTCATTCAGTCAGTAGCTTCAAACATTTCTGGTATATGAAAAACATGTTTTTCAATGGCAAAAATCAATGAATATTGTAAATGCACAAACAGTAATATCTCCACATTGCAAGGTGCAATTCTGAAATTTTTAGCTTTTTCCTGTTAATCCTAGCATGATAAAGAAGATTCAAAGAGAGTGAGATGCCAGCTCCTTTCATTCAGTCAGTAGCTTCAAACATTTCTGGACGTTTTTCAATGGCAAAAATCAATGAATATTGTAAATGCACAAACAGTAATATCTCCACATTGCAAGGTGCAATTCTGAAATTTTTTGCTTTTTCCTGCTAATCCTAGCATGATAAAGAAGATTCAAAGAGAGTGAGATGCCAGCTCCTTTCATTCAGTCAGTAGCTTCAAACATTTCTGGTATATGAAAAACATGTTTTTCAATGGCAAAAATCAATGAATATTGTAAATGCACAAACAGTAATATCTCCACATTGCAAGGTGCAATTCTGAAATTTTTAGCTTTTTCCTGCTAATCCTAGCATGATAAAGAAGATTCAAAGAGAGTGAGATGCCAGCTCCTTTCATTCAGTCAGTAGCTTCAAACATTTCTGGTATATGAAAAACATGTTTTTCAATGGCAAAAATCAATGAATATTGTAAATGCACAAACAGTAATATCTCCACATTGCACGGTGCAATTCTGAAATTTTTTGCTTTTTCCTGTTAATCCTAGCATGATAAAGAAGATTCAAAGAGAGTGAGATGCCAGCTCCTTTCATTCAGTCAGTAGCTTCAAACATTTCTGGTATATGAAAAACATGTTTTTCAATGGCAAAAATCAATGAATATTGTAAATGCACAAACAGTAATATCTCCACATTGCACGGTGCAATTCTGAAATTTTTTGCTTTTTCCTGCTAATCCTAGCATGATAAAGAAGATTCAAAGAGAGTGAGATGCCAGCTCCTTTCATTCAGTCAGTAGCTTCAAACATTTCTGGTATATGAAAAACATGTTTTTCAATGGCAAAAATCAATGAATATTGTAAATGCACAAACAGTAATATCTCCACATTGCAAGGTGCAATTCTGAAATTTTTAGCTTTTTCCTGTTAATCCTAGCATGATAAAGAAGATTCAAAGAGAGTGAGATGCCAGCTCCTTTCATTCAGTCAGTAGCTTCAAACATTTCTGGTATATGAAAAACATGTTTTTCAATGGCAAAAATCAATGAATATTGTAAATGCACAAACAGTAATATCTCCACATTGCAAGGTGCAATTCTGAAATTTTTTGCTTTTTCCTGCTAATCCTAGCATGATAAAGAAGATTCAAAGAGAGTGAGATGCCAGCTCCTTTCATTCAGTCAGTAGCTTCAAACATTTCTGGTATATGAAAAACATGTTTTTCAATGGCAAAAATCAATGAATATTGTAAATGCACAAACAGTAATATCTCCACATTGCACGGTGCAATTCTGAAATTTTTAGCTTTTTCCTGTTAATCCTAGCATGATAAAGAAGATTCAAAGAGAGTGAGATGCCAGCTCCTTTCATTCAGTCAGTAGCTTCAAACATTTCTGGTATATGAAAAACATGTTTTTCAATGGCAAAAATCAATGAATATTGTAAATGCACAAACAGTAATATCTCCACATTGCAAGGTGCAATTCTGAAATTGTTTGCTTTTTCCTGCTAATCCTAGCATGATAAAGAAGATTCAAAGAGAGTGAGATGCCAGCTCCTTTCATTCAGTCAGTAGCTTCAAACATTTCTGGACGTTTTTCAATGGCAAAAATCAATGAATATTGTAAATGCACAAACAGTAATATCTCCACATTGCACGGTGCAATTCTGAAATTTTTAGCTTTTTCCTGTTAATCCTAGCATGATAAAGAAGATTCAAAGAGAGTGAGATGCCAGCTCCTTTCATTCAGTCAGTAGCTTCAAACATTTCTGGACGTTTTTCAATGGCAAAAATCAATGAATATTGTAAATGCACAAACAGTAATATCTCCACATTGCACAGTGCAATTCTGAAATTTTTAGCTTTTTCCTGTTAATCCTAGCATGATAAAGAAGATTCAAAGAGAGTGAGATGCCAGCTCCTTTCATTCAGTCAGTAGCTTCAAACATTTCTGGTATATGAAAAACATGTTTTTCAATGGCAAAAATCAATGAATATTGTAAATGCACAAACAGTAATATCTCCACATTGCAAGGTGCAATTCTGAAATTTTTAGCTTTTTCCTGCTAATCCTAGCATGATAAAGAAGATTCAAAGAGAGTGAGATGCCAGCTCCTTTCATTCAGTCAGTAGCTTCAAACATTTCTGGTATATGAAAAACATGTTTTTCAATGGCAAAAATCAATGAATATTGTAAATGCACAAACAGTAATATCTCCACATTGCAAGGTGCAATTCTGAAATTTTTTGCTTTTTCCTGCTAATCCTAGCATGATAAAGAAGATTCAAAGAGAGTGAGATGCCAGCTCCTTTCATTCAGTCAGTAGCTTCAAACATTTCTGGACGTTTTTCAATGGCAAAAATCAATGAATATTGTAAATGCACAAACAGTAATATCTCCACATTGCAAGGTGCAATTCTGAAATTTTTAGCTTTTTCCTGTTAATCCTAGCATGATAAAGAAGATTCAAAGAGAGTGAGATGCCAGCTCCTTTCATTCAGTCAGTAGCTTCAAACATTTCTGGTATATGAAAAACATGTTTTTCAATGGCAAAAATCAATGAATATTGTAAATGCACAAACAGTAATATCTCCACATTGCACGGTGCAATTCTGAAATTTTTTGCTTTTTCCTGCTAATCCTAGCATGATAAAGAAGATTCAAAGAGAGTGAGATGCCAGCTCCTTTCATTCAGTCAGTAGCTTCAAACATTTCTGGACGTTTTTCAATGGCAAAAATCAATGAATATTGTAAATGCACAAACAGTAATATCTCCACATTGCAAGGTGCAATTCTGAAATTTTTTGCTTTTTCCTGCTAATCCTAGCATGATAAAGAAGATTCAAAGAGAGTGAGATGCCAGCTCCTTTCATTCAGTCAGTAGCTTCAAACATTTCTGGTATATGAAAAACATGTTTTTCAATGGCAAAAATCAATGAATATTGTAAATGCACAAACAGTAATATCTCCACATTGCAAGGTGCAATTCTGAAATTTTTTGCTTTTTCCTGCTAATCCTAGCATGATAAAGAAGATTCAAAGAGAGTGAGATGCCAGCTCCTTTCATTCAGTCAGTAGCTTCAAACATTTCTGGTATATGAAAAACATGTTTTTCAATGGCAAAAATCAATGAATATTGTAAATGCACAAACAGTAATATCTCCACATTGCACGGTGCAATTCTGAAATTTTTAGCTTTTTCCTGTTAATCCTAGCATGATAAAGAAGATTCAAAGAGAGTGAGATGCCAGCTCCTTTCATTCAGTCAGTAGCTTCAAACATTTCTGGTATATGAAAAACATGTTTTTCAATGGCAAAAATCAATGAATATTGTAAATGCACAAACAGTAATATCTCCACATTGCAAGGTGCAATTCTGAAATTTTTTGCTTTTTCCTGCTAATCCTAGCATGATAAAGAAGATTCAAAGAGAGTGAGATGCCAGCTCCTTTCATTCAGTCAGTAGCTTCAAACATTTCTGGTATATGAAAAACATGTTTTTCAATGGCAAAAATCAATGAATATTGTAAATGCACAAACAGTAATATCTCCACATTGCAAGGTGCAATTCTGAAATTTTTAGCTTTTTCCTGTTAATCCTAGCATGATAAAGAAGATTCAAAGAGAGTGAGATGCCAGCTCCTTTCATTCAGTCAGTAGCTTCAAACATTTCTGGACGTTTTTCAATGGCAAAAATCAATGAATATTGTAAATGCACAAACAGTAATATCTCCACATTGCAAGGTGCAATTCTGAAATTTTTTGCTTTTTCCTGCTAATCCTAGCATGATAAAGAAGATTCAAAGAGAGTGAGATGCCAGCTCCTTTCATTCAGTCAGTAGCTTCAAACATTTCTGGTATATGAAAAACATGTTTTTCAATGGCAAAAATCAATGAATATTGTAAATGCACAAACAGTAATATCTCCACATTGCAAGGTGCAATTCTGAAATTTTTAGCTTTTTCCTGCTAATCCTAGCATGATAAAGAAGATTCAAAGAGAGTGAGATGCCAGCTCCTTTCATTCAGTCAGTAGCTTCAAACATTTCTGGTATATGAAAAACATGTTTTTCAATGGCAAAAATCAATGAATATTGTAAATGCACAAACAGTAATATCTCCACATTGCACGGTGCAATTCTGAAATTTTTTGCTTTTTCCTGTTAATCCTAGCATGATAAAGAAGATTCAAAGAGAGTGAGATGCCAGCTCCTTTCATTCAGTCAGTAGCTTCAAACATTTCTGGTATATGAAAAACATGTTTTTCAATGGCAAAAATCAATGAATATTGTAAATGCACAAACAGTAATATCTCCACATTGCACGGTGCAATTCTGAAATTTTTTGCTTTTTCCTGCTAATCCTAGCATGATAAAGAAGATTCAAAGAGAGTGAGATGCCAGCTCCTTTCATTCAGTCAGTAGCTTCAAACATTTCTGGTATATGAAAAACATGTTTTTCAATGGCAAAAATCAATGAATATTGTAAATGCACAAACAGTAATATCTCCACATTGCAAGGTGCAATTCTGAAATTTTTAGCTTTTTCCTGTTAATCCTAGCATGATAAAGAAGATTCAAAGAGAGTGAGATGCCAGCTCCTTTCATTCAGTCAGTAGCTTCAAACATTTCTGGTATATGAAAAACATGTTTTTCAATGGCAAAAATCAATGAATATTGTAAATGCACAAACAGTAATATCTCCACATTGCAAGGTGCAATTCTGAAATTTTTTGCTTTTTCCTGCTAATCCTAGCATGATAAAGAAGATTCAAAGAGAGTGAGATGCCAGCTCCTTTCATTCAGTCAGTAGCTTCAAACATTTCTGGTATATGAAAAACATGTTTTTCAATGGCAAAAATCAATGAATATTGTAAATGCACAAACAGTAATATCTCCACATTGCACGGTGCAATTCTGAAATTTTTAGCTTTTTCCTGTTAATCCTAGCATGATAAAGAAGATTCAAAGAGAGTGAGATGCCAGCTCCTTTCATTCAGTCAGTAGCTTCAAACATTTCTGGTATATGAAAAACATGTTTTTCAATGGCAAAAATCAATGAATATTGTAAATGCACAAACAGTAATATCTCCACATTGCAAGGTGCAATTCTGAAATTTTTTGCTTTTTCCTGCTAATCCTAGCATGATAAAGAAGATTCAAAGAGAGTGAGATGCCAGCTCCTTTCATTCAGTCAGTAGCTTCAAACATTTCTGGACGTTTTTCAATGGCAAAAATCAATGAATATTGTAAATGCACAAACAGTAATATCTCCACATTGCACGGTGCAATTCTGAAATTTTTAGCTTTTTCCTGTTAATCCTAGCATGATAAAGAAGATTCAAAGAGAGTGAGATGCCAGCTCCTTTCATTCAGTCAGTAGCTTCAAACATTTCTGGACGTTTTTCAATGGCAAAAATCAATGAATATTGTAAATGCACATACAGTAATATCTCCACATTGCAAGGTGCAATTCTGAAATTTTTAGCTTTTTCCTGTTAATCCTAGCATGATAAAGAAGATTCAAAGAGAGTGAGATGCCAGCTCCTTTCATTCAGTCAGTAGCTTCAAACATTTCTGGTATATGAAAAACATGTTTTTCAATGGCAAAAATCAATGAATATTGTAAATGCACAAACAGTAATATCTCCACATTGCAAGGTGCAATTCTGAAATTTTTAGCTTTTTCCTGCTAATCCTAGCATGATAAAGAAGATTCAAAGAGAGTGAGATGCCAGCTCCTTTCATTCAGTCAGTAGCTTCAAACATTTCTGGTATATGAAAAACATGTTTTTCAATGGCAAAAATCAATGAATATTGTAAATGCACAAACAGTAATATCTCCACATTGCAAGGTGCAATTCTGAAATTTTTAGCTTTTTCCTGCTAATCCTAGCATGATAAAGAAGATTCAAAGAGAGTGAGATGCCAGCTCCTTTCATTCAGTCAGTAGCTTCAAACATTTCTGGTATATGAAAAACATGTTTTTCAATGGCAAAAATCAATGAATATTGTAAATGCACAAACAGTAATATCTCCACATTGCACGGTGCAATTCTGAAATTTTTTGCTTTTTCCTGCTAATCCTAGCATGATAAAGAAGATTCAAAGAGAGTGAGATGCCAGCTCCTTTCATTCAGTCAGTAGCTTCAAACATTTCTGGTATATGAAAAACATGTTTTTCAATGGCAAAAATCAATGAATATTGTAAATGCACAAACAGTAATATCTCCACATTGCAAGGTGCAATTCTGAAATTTTTAGCTTTTTCCTGTTAATCCTAGCATGATAAAGAAGATTCAAAGAGAGTGAGATGCCAGCTCCTTTCATTCAGTCAGTAGCTTCAAACATTTCTGGACGTTTTTCAATGGCAAAAATCAATGAATATTGTAAATGCACAAACAGTAATATCTCCACATTGCACGGTGCAATTCTGAAATTTTTTGCTTTTTCCTGCTAATCCTAGCATGATAAAGAAGATTCAAAGAGAGTGAGATGCCAGCTCCTTTCATTCAGTCAGTAGCTTCAAACATTTCTGGACGTTTTTCAATGGCAAAAATCAATGAATATTGTAAATGCACAAACAGTAATATCTCCACATTGCAAGGTGCAATTCTGAAATTTTTAGCTTTTTCCTGTTAATCCTAGCATGATAAAGAAGATTCAAAGAGAGTGAGATGCCAGCTCCTTTCATTCAGTCAGTAGCTTCAAACATTTCTGGTATATGAAAAACATGTTTTTCAATGGCAAAAATCAATGAATATTGTAAATGCACAAACAGTAATATCTCCACATTGCACGGTGCAATTCTGAAATTTTTTGCTTTTTCCTGCTAATCCTAGCATGATAAAGAAGATTCAAAGAGAGTGAGATGCCAGCTCCTTTCATTCAGTCAGTAGCTTCAAACATTTCTGGACGTTTTTCAATGGCAAAAATCAATGAATATTGTAAATGCACAAACAGTAATATCTCCACATTGCACGGTGCAATTCTGAAATTTTTAGCTTTTTCCTGTTAATCCTAGCATGATAAAGAAGATTCAAAGAGAGTGAGATGCCAGCTCCTTTCATTCAGTCAGTAGCTTCAAACATTTCTGGTATATGAAAAACTTGTTTTTCAATGGCAAAAATCAATGAATATTGTAAATGCACAAACAGTAATATCTCCACATTGCAAGGTGCAATTCTGAAATTTTTTGCTTTTTCCTGTTAATCCTAGCATGATAAAGAAGATTCAAAGAGAGTGAGATGCCAGCTCCTTTCATTCAGTCAGTAGCTTCAAACATTTCTGGACGTTTTTCAATGGCAAAAATCAATGAATATTGTAAATGCACAAACAGTAATATCTCCACATTGCAAGGTGCAATTCTGAAATTTTTTGCTTTTTCCTGCTAATCCTAGCATGATAAAGAAGATTCAAAGAGAGTGAGATGCCAGCTCCTTTCATTCAGTCAGTAGCTTCAAACATTTCTGGTATATGAAAAACATGTTTTTCAATGGCAAAAATCAATGAATATTGTAAATGCACAAACAGTAATATCTCCACATTGCAAGGTGCAATTCTGAAATTTTTTGCTTTTTCCTGCTAATCCTAGCATGATAAAGAAGATTCAAAGAGAGTGAGATGCCAGCTCCTTTCATTCAGTCAGTAGCTTCAAACATTTCTGGACGTTTTTCAATGGCAAAAATCAATGAATATTGTAAATGCACAAACAGTAATATCTCCACATTGCAAGGTGCAATTCTGAAATTTTTTGCTTTTTCCTGTTAATCCTAGCATGATAAAGAAGATTCAAAGAGAGTGAGATGCCAGCTCCTTTCATTCAGTCAGTAGCTTCAAACATTTCTGGACGTTTTTCAATGGCAAAAATCAATGAATATTGTAAATGCACAAACAGTAATATCTCCACATTGCACGGTGCAATTCTGAAATTTTTTGCTTTTTCCTGCTAATCCTAGCATGATAAAGAAGATTCAAAGAGAGTGAGATGCCAGCTCCTTTCATTCAGTCAGTAGCTTCAAACATTTCTGGTATATGAAAAACATGTTTTTCAATGGCAAAAATCAATGAATATTGTAAATGCACAAACAGTAATATCTCCACATTGCAAGGTGCAATTCTGAAATTTTTTGCTTTTTCCTGCTAATCCTAGCATGATAAAGAAGATTCAAAGAGAGTGAGATGCCAGCTCCTTTCATTCAGTCAGTAGCTTCAAACATTTCTGGACGTTTTTCAATGGCAAAAATCAATGAATATTGTAAATGCACAAACAGTAATATCTCCACATTGCAAGGTGCAATTCTGAAATTTTTAGCTTTTTCCTGTTAATCCTAGCATGATAAAGAAGATTCAAAGAGAGTGAGATGCCAGCTCCTTTCATTCAGTCAGTAGCTTCAAACATTTCTGGTATATGAAAAACATGTTTTTCAATGGCAAAAATCAATGAATATTGTAAATGCACAAACAGTAATATCTCCACATTGCACGGTGCAATTCTGAAATTTTTTGCTTTTTCCTGCTAATCCTAGCATGATAAAGAAGATTCAAAGAGAGTGAGATGCCAGCTCCTTTCATTCAGTCAGTAGCTTCAAACATTTCTGGACGTTTTTCAATGGCAAAAATCAATGAATATTGTAAATGCACAAACAGTAATATCTCCACATTGCAAGGTGCAATTCTGAAATTTTTAGCTTTTTCCTGTTAATCCTAGCATGATAAAGAAGATTCAAAGAGAGTGAGATGCCAGCTCCTTTCATTCAGTCAGTAGCTTCAAACATTTCTGGTATATGAAAAACATGTTTTTCAATGGCAAAAATCAATGAATATTGTAAATGCACAAACAGTAATATCTCCACATTGCACGGTGCAATTCTGAAATTTTTAGCTTTTTCCTGTTAATCCTAGCATGATAAAGAAGATTCAAAGAGAGTGAGATGCCAGCTCCTTTCATTCAGTCAGTAGCTTCAAACATTTCTGGTATATGAAAAACATGTTTTTCAATGGCAAAAATCAATGAATATTGTAAATGCACAAACAGTAATATCTCCACATTGCACGGTGCAATTCTGAAATTTTTTGCTTTTTCCTGCTAATCCTAGCATGATAAAGAAGATTCAAAGAGAGTGAGATGCCAGCTCCTTTCATTCAGTCAGTAGCTTTAAACATTTCTGGACGTTTTTCAATGGCAAAAATCAATGAATATTGTAAATGCACAAACAGTAATATCTCCACATTGCACGGTGCAATTCTGAAATTTTTAGCTTTTTCCTGTTAATCCTAGCATGATAAAGAAGATTCAAAGAGAGTGAGATGCCAGCTCCTTTCATTCAGTCAGTAGCTTCAAACATTTCTGGTATATGAAAAACATGTTTTTCAATGGCAAAAATCAATGAATATTGTAAATGCACAAACAGTAATATCTCCACATTGCAAGGTGCAATTCTGAAATTTTTTGCTTTTTCCTGCTAATCCTAGCATGATAAAGAAGATTCAAAGAGAGTGAGATGCCAGCTCCTTTCATTCAGTCAGTAGCTTCAAACATTTCTGGACGTTTTTCAATGGCAAAAATCAATGAATATTGTAAATGCACAAACAGTAATATCTCCACATTGCAAGGTGCAATTCTGAAATTTTTAGCTTTTTCCTGTTAATCCTAGCATGATAAAGAAGATTCAAAGAGAGTGAGATGCCAGCTCCTTTCATTCAGTCAGTAGCTTCAAACATTTCTGGTATATGAAAAACATGTTTTTCAATGGCAAAAATCAATGAATATTGTAAATGCACAAACAGTAATATCTCCACATTGCAAGGTGCAATTCTGAAATTTTTTGCTTTTTACTGCTAATCCTAGCATGATAAAGAAGATTCAAAGAGAGTGAGATGCCAGCTCCTTTCATTCAGTCAGTAGCTTCAAACATTTCTGGACGATTTTCAATGGCAAAAATCAATGAATATTGTAAATGCACAAACAGTAATATCTCCACATTGCAAGGTGCAATTCTGAAATTTTTAGCTTTTTCCTGTTAATCCTAGCATGATAAAGAAGATTCAAAGAGAGTGAGATGCCAGCTCCTTTCATTCAGTCAGTAGCTTCAAACATTTCTGGTATATGAAAAACATGTTTTTCAATGGCAAAAATCAATGAATATTGTAAATGCACAAACAGTAATATCTCCACATTGCACGGTGTAATTCTGAAATTTTTTGCTTTTTCCTGCTAATCCTAGCATGATAAAGAAGATTCAAAGAGAGTGAGATTCCAGCTCCTTTCATTCAGTCAGTAGCTTCAAACATTTCTGGACGTTTTTCAATGGCAAAAATCAATGAATATTGTAAATGCACAAACAGTAATATCTCCACATTGCAAGGTGCAATTCTGAAATTTTTTGCTTTTTCCTGCTAATCCTAGCATGATAAAGAAGATTCAAAGAGAGTGAGATGCCAGCTCCTTTCATTCAGTCAGTAGCTTCAAACATTTCTGGTATATGAAAAACATGTTTTTCAATGGCAAAAATCAATGAATATTGTAAATGCACAAACAGTAATATCTCCACATTGCAAGGTGCAATTCTGAAATTTTTTGCTTTTTCCTGCTAATCCTAGCATGATAAAGAAGATTCAAAGAGAGTGAGATGCCAGCTCCTTTCATTCAGTCAGTAGCTTCAAACATTTCTGGTATATGAAAAACATGTTTTTCAATGGCAAAAATCAATGAATATTGTAAATGCACAAACAGTAATATCTCCACATTGCACGGTGCAATTCTGAAATTTTTAGCTTTTTCCTGTTAATCCTAGCATGATAAAGAAGATTCAAAGAGAGTGAGATGCCAGCTCCTTTCATTCAGTCAGTAGCTTCAAACATTTCTGGTATATGAAAAACATGTTTTTCAATGGCAAAAATCAATGAATATTGTAAATGCACAAACAGTAATATCTCCACATTGCAAGGTGCAATTCTGAAATTTTTTGCTTTTTCCTGCTAATCCTAGCATGATAAAGAAGATTCAAAGAGAGTGAGATGCCAGCTCCTTTCATTCAGTCAGTAGCTTCAAACATTTCTGGTATATGAAAAACATGTTTTTCAATGGCAAAAATCAATGAATATTGTAAATGCACAAACAGTAATATCTCCACATTGCACGGTGCAATTCTGAAATTTTTTGCTTTTTCCTGTTAATCCTAGCATGATAAAGAAGATTCAAAGAGAGTGAGATGCCAGCTCCTTTCATTCAGTCAGTAGCTTCAAACATTTCTGGTATATGAAAAACATGTTTTTCAATGGCAAAAATCAATGAATATTGTAAATGCACAAACAGTAATATCTCCACATTGCACGGTGCAATTCTGAAATTTTTTGCTTTTTCCTGCTAATCCTAGCATGATAAAGAAGATTCAAAGAGAGTGAGATGCCAGCTCCTTTCATTCAGTCAGTAGCTTCAAACATTTCTGGACGTTTTTCAATGGCAAAAATCAATGAATATTGTAAATGCACAAACAGGAATATCTCCACATTGCAAGGTGCAATTCTGAAATTTTTTGCTTTTTCCTGCTAATCCTAGCATGATAAAGAAGATTCAAAGAGAGTGAGATGCCAGCTCCTTTCATTCAGTCAGTAGCTTCAAACATTTCTGGTATATGAAAAACATGTTTTTCAATGGCAAAAATCAATGAATATTGTAAATGCACAAACAGTAATATCTCCACATTGCAAGGTGCAATTCTGAAATTTTTAGCTTTTTCCTGTTAATCCTAGCATGATAAAGAAGATTCAAAGAGAGTGAGATGCCAGCTCCTTTCATTCAGTCAGTAGCTTCAAACATTTCTGGACGTTTTTCAATGGCAAAAATCAATGAATATTGTAAATGCACAAACAGTAATATCTCCACATTGCAAGGTGCAATTCTGAAATTTTTTGCTTTTTCCTGCTAATCCTAGCATGATAAAGAAGATTCAAAGAGAGTGAGATGCCAGCTCCTTTCATTCAGTCAGTAGCTTCAAACATTTCTGGTATATGAAAAACATGTTTTTCAATGGCAAAAATCAATGAATATTGTAAATGCACAAACAGTAATATCTCCACATTGCAAGGTGCAATTCTGAAATTTTTAGCTTTTTCCTGCTAATCCTAGCATGATAAAGAAGATTCAAAGAGAGTGAGATGCCAGCTCCTTTCATTCAGTCAGTAGCTTCAAACATTTCTGGTATATGAAAAACATGTTTTTCAATGGCAAAAATCAATGAATATTGTAAATGCACAAACAGTAATATCTCCACATTGCACGGTGCAATTCTGAAATTTTTTGCTTTTTCCTGTTAATCCTAGCATGATAAAGAAGATTCAAAGAGAGTGAGATGCCAGCTCCTTTCATTCAGTCAGTAGCTTCAAACATTTCTGGTATATGAAAAACATGTTTTTCAATGGCAAAAATCAATGAATATTGTAAATGCACAAACAGTAATATCTCCACATTGCACGGTGCAATTCTGAAATTTTTTGCTTTTTCCTGCTAATCCTAGCATGATAAAGAAGATTCAAAGAGAGTGAGATGCCAGCTCCTTTCATTCAGTCAGTAGCTTCAAACATTTCTGGACGTTTTTCAATGGCAAAAATCAATGAATATTGTAAATGCACAAACAGGAATATCTCCACATTGCAAGGTGCAATTCTGAAATTTTTTGCTTTTTCCTGCTAATCCTAGCATGATAAAGAAGATTCAAAGAGAGTGAGATGCCAGCTCCTTTCATTCAGTCAGTAGCTTCAAACATTTCTGGTATATGAAAAACATGTTTTTCAATGGCAAAAATCAATGAATATTGTAAATGCACAAACAGTAATATCTCCACATTGCAAGGTGCAATTCTGAAATTTTTAGCTTTTTCCTGTTAATCCTAGCATGATAAAGAAGATTCAAAGAGAGTGAGATGCCAGCTCCTTTCATTCAGTCAGTAGCTTCAAACATTTCTGGTATATGAAAAACATGTTTTTCAATGGCAAAAATCAATGAATATTGTAAATGCACAAACAGTAATATCTCCACATTGCAAGGTGCAATTCTGAAATTTTTTGCTTTTTCCTGCTAATCCTAGCATGATAAAGAAGATTCAAAGAGAGTGAGATGCCAGCTCCTTTCATTCAGTCAGTAGCTTCAAACATTTCTGGTATATGAAAAACATGTTTTTCAATGGCAAAAATCAATGAATATTGTAAATGCACAAACAGTAATATCTCCACATTGCACGGTGCAATTCTGAAATTTTTAGCTTTTTCCTGTTAATCCTAGCATGATAAAGAAGATTCAAAGAGAGTGAGATGCCAGCTCCTTTCATTCAGTCAGTAGCTTCAAACATTTCTGGTATATGAAAAACATGTTTTTCAATGGCAAAAATCAATGAATATTATAAATGCACAAACAGTAATATCTCCACATTGCAAGGTGCAATTCTGAAATTTTTTGCTTTTTCCTGCTAATCCTAGCATGATAAAGAAGATTCAAAGAGAGTGAGATGCCAGCTCCTTTCATTCAGTCAGTAGCTTCAAACATTTCTGGACGTTTTTCAATGGCAAAAATCAATGAATATTGTAAATGCACAAACAGTAATATCTCCACATTGCAAGGTGCAATTCTGAAATTTTTAGCTTTTTCCTGTTAATCCTAGCATGATAAAGAAGATTCAAAGAGAGTGAGATGCCAGCTCCTTTCATTCAGTCAGTAGCTTCAAACATTTCTGGTATATGAAAAACATGTTTTTCAATGGCAAAAATCAATGAATATTGTAAATGCACAAACAGTAATATCTCCACATTGCAAGGTGCAATTCTGAAATTTTTTGCTTTTTCCTGCTAATCCTAGCATGATAAAGAAGATTCAAAGAGAGTGAGATGCCAGCTCCTTTCATTCAGTCAGTAGCTTCAAACATTTCTGGACGTTTTTCAATGGCAAAAATCAATGAATATTGTAAATGCACAAACAGTAATATCTCCACATTGCACGGTGCAATTCTGAAATTTTTACCTTTTTCCTGTTAATCCTAGCATGATAAAGAAGATTCAAAGAGAGTGAGATGCCAGCTCCTTTCATTCAGTCAGTAGCTTCAAACATTTCTGGACGTTTTTCAATGGCAAAAATCAATGAATATTGTAAATGCACAAACAGTAATATCTCCACATTGCAAGGTGCAATTCTGAAATTTTTAGCTTTTTCCTGTTAATCCTAGCATGATAAAAAAGATTCAAAGAGAGTGAGATGCCAGCTCCTTTCATTCAGTCAGTAGCTTCAAACATTTCTGGTATATGAAAAACATGTTTTTCAATGGCAAAAATCAATGAATATTGTAAATGCACAAACAGTAATATCTCCACATTGCAAGGTGCAATTCTGAAATTTTTAGCTTTTTCCTGCTAATCCTAGCATGATAAAGAAGATTCAAAGAGAGTGAGATGCCAGCTCCTTTCATTCAGTCAGTAGCTTCAAACATTTCTGGTATATGAAAAACATGTTTTTCAATGGCAAAAATCAATGAATATTGTAAATGCACAAACAGTAATATCTCCACATTGCAAGGTGCAATTCTGAAATTTTTAGCTTTTTCCTGCTAATCCTAGCATGATAAAGAAGATTCAAAGAGAGTGAGATGCCAGCTCCTTTCATTCAGTCAGTAGCTTCAAACATTTCTGGTATATGAAAAACATGTTTTTCAATGGCAAAAATCAATGAATATTGTAAATGCACAAACAGTAATATCTCCACATTGCACGGTGCAATTCTGAAATTTTTTGCTTTTTCCTGCTAATCCTAGCATGATAAAGAAGATTCAAAGAGAGTGAGATGCCAGCTCCTTTCATTCAGTCAGTAGCTTCAAACATTTCTGGTATATGAAAAACATGTTTTTCAATGGCAAAAATCAATGAATATTGTAAATGCACAAACAGTAATATCTCCACATTGCAAGGTGCAATTCTGAAATTTTTAGCTTTTTCCTGTTAATCCTAGCATGATAAAGAAGATTCAAAGAGAGTGAGATGCCAGCTCCTTTCATTCAGTCAGTAGCTTCAAACATTTCTGGACGTTTTTCAATGGCAAAAATCAATGAATATTGTAAATGCACAAACAGTAATATCTCCACATTGCACGATGCAATTCTGAAATTTTTTGCTTTTTCCTGCTAATCCTAGCATGATAAAGAAGATTCAAAGAGAGTGAGATGCCAGCTCCTTTCATTCAGTCAGTAGCTTCAAACATTTCTGGTATATGAAAAACATGTTTTTCAATGGCAAAAATCAATGAATATTGTAAATGCACAAACAGTAATATCTCCACATTGCACGGTGCAATTCTGAAATTTTTTGCTTTTTCCTGCTAATCCTAGCATGATAAAGAAGATTCAAAGAGTGAGATGCCAGCTCCTTTCATTCAGTCAGTAGCTTCAAACATTTCTGGACGTTTTTCAATGGCAAAAATCAATGAATATTGTAAATGCACAAACAGTAATATCTCCACATTGCACGGTGCAATTCTGAAATTTTTAGCTTTTTCCTGTTAATCCTAGCATGATAAAGAAGATTCAAAGAGAGTGAGATGCCAGCTCCTTTCATTCAGTCAGTAGCTTCAAACATTTCTGGTATATGAAAAACATGTTTTTCAATGGCAAAAATCAATGAATATTGTAAATGCACAAACAGTAATATCTCCACATTGCAAGGTGCAATTCTGAAATTTTTAGCTTTTTCCTGTTAATCCTAGCATGATAAAGAAGATTCAAAGAGAGTGAGATGCCAGCTCCTTTCATTCAGTCAGTAGCTTCAAACATTTCTGGACGTTTTTCAATGGCAAAAATCAATGAATATTGTAAATGCACAAACAGTAATATCTCCACATTGCACGGTGCAATTCTGAAATTTTTTGCTTTTTCCTGCTAATCCTAGCATGATAAAGAAGATTCAAAGAGAGTGAGATGCCAGCTCCTTTCATTCAGTCAGTAGCTTCAAACATTTCTGGACGTTTTTCAATGGCAAAAATCAATGAATATTGTAAATGCACAAACAGTAATATCTCCACATTGCACGGTGCAATTCTGAAATTTTTAGCTTTTTCCTGTTAATCCTAGCATGATAAAGAAGATTCAAAGAGAGTGAGATGCCAGCTCCTTTCATTCAGTCAGTAGCTTCAAACATTTCTGGTATATGAAAAACATGTTTTTCAATGGCAAAAATCAATGAATATTGTAAATGCACAAACAGTAATATCTCCACATTGCACGGTGCAATTCTGAAATTTTTTGCTTTTTCCTGCTAATCCTAGCATGATAAAGAAGATTCAAAGAGAGTGAGATGCCAGCTCCTTTCATTCAGTCAGTAGCTTCAAACATTTCTGGACGTTTTTCAATGGCAAAAATCAATGAATATTGTAAATGCACAAACAGTAATATCTCCACATTGCACGGTGCAATTCTGAAATTTTTAGCTTTTTCCTGTTAATCCTAGCATGATAAAGAAGATTCAAAGAGAGTGAGATGCCAGCTCCTTTCATTCAGTCAGTAGCTTCAAACATTTCTGGTATATGAAAAACATGTTTTTCAATGGCAAAAATCAATGAATATTGTAAATGCACAAACAGTAATATCTCCACATTGCACGGTGCAATTCTGAAATTTTTTGCTTTTTCCTGCTAATCCTAGCATGATAAAGAAGATTCAAAGAGAGTGAGATGCCAGCTCCTTTCATTCAGTCAGTAGCTTCAAACATTTCTGGACGTTTTTCAATGGCAAAAATCAATGAATATTGTAAATGCACAAACAGTAATATCTCCACATTGCAAGGTGCAATTCTGAAATTTTTTGCTTTTTCCTGTTAATCCTAGCATGATAAAGAAGATTCAAAGAGAGTGAGATGCCAGCTCCTTTCATTCAGTCAGTAGCTTCAAACATTTCTGGTATATGAAAAACATGTTTTTCAATGGCAAAAATCAATGAATATTGTAAATGCACAAACAGTAATATCTCCACATTGCACGGTGCAATTCTGAAATTTTTAGCTTTTTCCTGCTAATCCTAGCATGATAAAGAAGATTCAAAGAGAGTGAGATGCCAGCTCCTTTCATTCAGTCAGTAGCTTCAAACATTTCTGGTATATGAAAAACATGTTTTTCAATGGCAAAAATCAATGAATATTGTAAATGCACAAACAGTAATATCTCCACATTGCACGGTGCAATTCTGAAATTTTTAGCTTTTTCCTGCTAATCCTAGCATGATAAAGAAGATTCAAAGAGAGTGAGATGCCAGCTCCTTTCATTCAGTCAGTAGCTTCAAACATTTCTGGACGTTTTTCAAAGGCAAAAATCAATGAATATTGTAAATGCACAAACAGTAATATCTCCACATTGCAAGGTGCAATTCTGAAATTTTTAGCTTTTTCCTGTTAATCCTAGCATGATAAAGAAGATTCAAAGAGAGTGAGATGCCAGCTCCTTTCATTCAGTCAGTAGCTTCAAACATTTCTGGACGTTTTTCAATGGCAAAAATCAATGAATATTGTAAATGCACAAACAGTAATATCTCCACATTGCACGGTGCAATTCTGAAATTTTTAGCTTTTTCCTGTTAATCCTAGCATGATAAAGAAGATTCAAAGAGAGTGAGATGCCAGCTCCTTTCATTCAGTCAGTAGCTTCAAACATTTCTGGTATATGAAAAACATGTTTTTCAATGGCAAAAATCAATGAATATTGTAAATGCACAAACAGTAATATCTCCACATTGCAAGGTGCAATTCTGAAATTTTTAGCTTTTTCCTGTTAATCCTAGCATGATAAAGAAGATTCAAAGAGAGTGAGATGCCAGCTCCTTTCATTCAGTCAGTAGCTTCAAACATTTCTGGACGTTTTTCAATGGCAAAAATCAATGAATATTGTAAATGCACAAACAGTAATATCTCCACATTGCACGGTGCAATTCTGAAATTTTTTGCTTTTTCCTGCTAATCCTAGCATGATAAAGAAGATTCAAAGAGAGTGAGATGCCAGCTCCTTTCATTCAGTCAGTAGCTTCAAACATTTCTGGACGTTTTTCAATGGCAAAAATCAATGAATATTGTAAATGCACAAACAGTAATATCTCCACATTGCACGGTGCAATTCTGAAATTTTTAGCTTTTTCCTGTTAATCCTAGCATGATAAAGAAGATTCAAAGAGAGTGAGATGCCAGCTCCTTTCATTCAGTCAGTAGCTTCAAACATTTCTGGTATATGAAAAACATGTTTTTCAATGGCAAAAATCAATGAATATTGTAAATGCACAAACAGTAATATCTCCACATTGCACGGTGCAATTCTGAAATTTTTTGCTTTTTCCTGCTAATCCTAGCATGATAAAGAAGATTCAAAGAGAGTGAGATGCCAGCTCCTTTCATTCAGTCAGTAGCTTCAAACATTTCTGGACGTTTTTCAATGGCAAAAATCAATGAATATTGTAAATGCACAAACAGTAATATCTCCACATTGCACGGTGCAATTCTGAAATTTTTAGCTTTTTCCTGTTAATCCTAGCATGATAAAGAAGATTCAAAGAGAGTGAGATGCCAGCTCCTTTCATTCAGTCAGTAGCTTCAAACATTTCTGGTATATGAAAAACATGTTTTTCAATGGCAAAAATCAATGAATATTGTAAATGCACAAACAGTAATATCTCCACATTGCACGGTGCAATTCTGAAATTTTTAGCTTTTTCCTGCTAATCCTAGCATGATAAAGAAGATTCAAAGAGAGTGAGATGCCAGCTCCTTTCATTCAGTCAGTAGCTTCAAACATTTCTGGACGTTTTTCAAAGGCAAAAATCAATGAATATTGTAAATGCACAAACAGTAATATCTCCACATTGCAAGGTGCAATTCTGAAATTTTTAGCTTTTTCCTGTTAATCCTAGCATGATAAAGAAGATTCAAAGAGAGTGAGATGCCAGCTCTTTTCATTCAGTCAGTAGCTTCAAACATTTCTGGACGTTTTTCAATGGCAAAAATCAATGAATATTGTAAATGCACAAACAGTAATATCTCCACATTGCACGGTGCAATTCTGAAATTTTTAGCTTTTTCCTGTTAATCCTAGCATGATAAAGAAGATTCAAAGAGAGTGAGATGCCAGCT